>NC_064857.1:44044170-44279716 GCF_024139225.1 Suncus etruscus
CAGGTTATTCTTATTTCAAAATGTATTTATTTCAAAAATTATTCTTATTTCAAATTTTAATTTATCTGAATTAAAAATACTGTGTACTAGTTTTCTATGACTCTACCTTACATCCAGTAGTCAGAAAATTAGTTTTGCTATAATTTTTAAAAAAAGGGTATATAGTTATATCAAAAGAAAATTTTATCTTTATTTAAAATTTCAAAGCTTGCTTTTTTTTCTTAACAAATAACTGCGTAATACATAATCTACTTCATTAAATCTTTTCTTTCCTCTTCTTCGTACAATTCAATTAACCAAATTTATTTTTTGTTTTGTTTTGTATTTTTGGTTTTGGGTCACACCCAGCAGCATTCAGGGATTACTCCTGGCTCCAAGCTCAGAAATCACTCCGGGTAGGCTCGGGGGATCATATGGGATGCCGGGCTTCGAACTACAGTCCTTCTGCGTCTAAGGCAAACGCCTTATCGCTGTGCTATCTCTCCAGCGCCCCAATTAACCAAATTTTATGCATAATACACAATATTTCTATTTAAATCAACAAAAATATAAAAATTGTATAATTAGATATATAGTAATCACATAAATATTAAAATAATTACATTGTAAATTGATATTTAACCAAGCACCTATGACATAGTACAATATATATCATTTCACCTGCTGATTGATATACTAAGTATTCATGAATGAACTTTTTAATTATGAAATGGTGTTTTGTCTTCTAATCTCTAAAGTTCTAAATATAGAATACCAACAGAAACATTTCTCAACCTGTGTATCAGTTTATTTTAGAAAGTAGCATGTCAAACTCTGACCCAAGGTTAAGTACAAGATTTCTTTTTCTTCTTTCTTCTTTCTTTCTTTCTTTCTTTCTTTCTTTCTTTCTTTCTTTCTTTCTTTCTTTCTTTCTTTCTTTCTTTCTTTCTTTCTTTCTTTCTTTCTTTCTTTCTTTCTTTCTTTCTTTCTTTCTTTCTTTCTTTCTTTCTTTCTTCTTTCTTTCTTTCTTTCTTTCTTTCTTTCTTTCTTTCTTTCTTTCTTTCTTTCTTTCTTTCTTTCTTTCTTTCTTTCTTTCTTTCTTTCTTTCTCTCTCTCTCTCTCTCTTTCTTTCTTTCTTTCTTTCTTTCTTTCTTTCTTTCTTTCTTCTTTTTCTTTCTTTCTTTCTTTCTTCTTTCTTTCTTTCTTTCTTTCTTTCTTTCTTTCTTTCTTTCTTTCTTTCTTTCTTTCTTTCTTTCTTTCTTTCTTTCTTTCTTTCTTTCTTTCTTTCTTTCTTTCTTTCTTTCTTTCTTTCTTTCTTCCTTCCTTCCTTCCTTCCTTCCTTCCTTCCTTCCTTCCTTCCTTCCTTCCTTCCTTCCTTTCTTTCTTTCTTTCTTTCTTTCTTTCTTTCTTTCTTTCTTTCTTTCTTCTTTCTTTCTTTCATCTTCCTTACTCTTTCATTCTGTCTTTCTTTCTTCCTTTCCCTTCCTTCCTTCCTTCCTTCCTTCCTTCCTTCCTTCCTTCCTTCCTTCCTTCCTTCCTTCCTTCCTTCCTTCCTTCCTTCCTTCCTTCCTTCCTTCCTTCCTTCCTTTTTTCTGCACAGGGAACTATATGTATTATTGGGAATATACCCTGAGCCAGCCACATTCAAGGCAAGTGCTCTAGATGCTTGTAGTGCCCTACAACTCCAAATCCATCAGGGAATTGATAAAAATAATATGAATATGAAAAATGTCATTGAGCAAGCGGTGTGTGCATTACATAATATATTCTGAAGTGATGATCATAAATTTGAATTTATTCTTTGTCAAACTACAGTTAAATACATTATTGATAGAAAATGAAGGAATTTGAGCCATAAAGAAAAGCCTTAAAATAGGTGCATATGGATGGAATGACTAAGAGATGCATGTAAACAAAATACAAACCTTAAAGGTAAAAGGAGAAAGAAAAGGGGGGGGGATGACAAACAGAGGTTAGTTATTTGCCTTGCACCAAATTTTTATTGATTTGGTCTTTGACATCCCATATGATTTCTTCAGTCTGCAGGGGGAGTTTTTTGAATTCAGAACCCATGAACTAGCCCCGAAGGACAGAAAACTGTAATCCCAATATTTTTAAAGTGGGAGAAAGAAAAAAGAAGAGTCTGTGTCATGACTGGTTTCATGGAAGTTCACAGCTGCCTTTTTTTAAAGGTTTCCAGGAGAGTTAGGCAAATATGAAGATGCTGTGCAAAGTAATATAGATAAATAATAAAAAGTCACATTTTTAGTGACCAAATAAAGTTGATAAAAGAATGAAATCTTCCAACAAGATCAAAACATGGTTTTCTGTCTGGATTAATTTTGCTCTAGGATAGAAGCTTAATAAATATAAGCATAATTATTCAAAAATGCTATTGCAATCTTATTGAAAATATATATTATAACATCCAAATACAAGTATAAATTTTACTTTTAAGAAAATATTTTTAATTTACTTAACATTATGTTAAAATTTCTTTAACATTATATTATCGCAGGAGTTTAGCAATTTTAGATATTCTAAAAGTAAGTCATTTGATTCATGAAAAATAACAAAATTAGCAACTAAATAACTTGTTCTTTATAAAAATAGCATCTATAAGTAATTACCCTTTCCCCTATTTTTTTCCAGACTTCTACTCCTACATTTCTCTTTTTTTCTTTTTTCTTCTTTTTTGGGGGTCCTTCCGGACTGCTGGACAAATTCTAAAAGAGCTATAACACTCCTACATTTCTTTTTAATGTACATCATTTCATCAATATTATCATAAATCATTACGTTATTTCAAATATTAATTATATTCTGGTTTTACACCTAATCTGCTCACCTCTAATATCCCCCAAAGTTATTTTTCTTTATTATATAAAATGAAATATTTTCTTTTTTCAAACTTTAAGTACCGTGGTTACAAAATTGCTCATTGTTAGGTTTCAGTCATACAATGTACAGCAACCTTCACCAATGCACCAATCACATCACCAATGTCTCCCCTTTCCCTCAGTCCTACACTTTACTATCTTGCTCTAGGGAAGGAAAATGGCTTCTCTCTCTCTTGCTCTCTCTCTCCCTCTTTCCTTTTTGACACTTTGACACCATAGTTGCACCATTGTTAATGGAGTGTTGTTTTGCCAATCAAGTTTCTCCACTTTCAGTGTGGAGTTCTTGTCCAGGTGATTAGTTCCAACTATCATTGTCCTAGTAGATCCTTCTTCACATTAGCTACACTCACTGCTCTTTGTGGTAAGCTTTCTATGCTGGGCTGGACCTCCTGGCCTTTATCTCTATTGTCTCTGAGCAATATACCATATTATCTCATGTTTTTAATATATCTCACAACTGAGTGGTATTTTTCTATGTCTCTTCCTTTCTCTCTGCCTCCTTTCACTCAGCATAATAGTTTCCATGTCCACCCGTGTATAAGTCAACTTCATAACTTTATTTTTCCTAATGGCTGCAGAGTACTCCATTGTGTAGATAACCACAATTTTTTAAACAGTCATCTATTGTTGGAAGCCTGAATTGTTTCCAGATACTGGTTATTGTAAGTAGTGCTGCAATGAATATAGGAGTGAAATAGCAGTTTTGTATTGTGTTTTACTGTTCCTGGGCATATTCCTAGGAGTGGTGTTGATAGATCATATGGTATCTCAATATATAGCTTTTTGAGAAATATATATTGTTTTCCAACAAGGCTGGATCAGTCTTTCATTCACCCATCAGTAATGAATGAAAGTCCTTTTCTTTCTTCACCCATGCCAGAACTGGTTGTGCTTTTTTTATGATGTATGCTAGTCTCTGTGATTTGAGATATCTTAGAGCTATTTTGGCTTGAATCTTCCTGTTCATTAGTGATGAAAAAAATTTTATGTATCTTTGGCTATCTGCATTTCTACTTTGAGTAAATGTCCATTTGCTATCCCCATTTTTGGTCTAGATATTTTTTTCTTGTAAAGTTCAACCAGTGCCTTGTATGACTTAAATATTAATCCCTTATCTAATGAGTATTGGGTGAAAACTTTCTTCCATTCTTTTTTTTTTTGTTTTTGTTTTTGGGTTAAACCTGACAGTGCTCAGGAAATACTCCTGGCTCTATGCTCAGAAATCGCTCCTGACAGGCACAGGGGACCATATAAGATGCCAGGATTCGAACCACCGTCCTTCTGCATGAACGGCAAACGCCTTACCTCCATGTTATCTCTCTGACCCCTCCATCTATAGGAAGTGTTTTTTATCCTAATTACTATTTTCTTTGAAGTGCAGAAGCTTCACAGTTTAATGTAGTCCCATTTATCTTTGCTTCCACTTGCTTGGCCAATGCTGTTTTATCCATAAAGATTCCTTTAGCTTCAAAATCTGTCATTAAGTGTTCTGCCTATGTTTTCTTCTATGTAATGAATGGTTTCAGATCTGATTTAAAGGTATTTAATCCATTTTGATTTGAGTTTTGTGCATGGTGTTATGGAGAGATCGGAGTTCATTTATTTTTTTATTTTGCATGTAATTGACTGGTTTTCCAGAATCACTTGTTGAAGAGGCTTTTTCCCTTGTTCCCACGTGTGTTTCTTTCTCCTTTATCAAACTTAATTGTTTATAAAATTTGGGTCCATCATCAGATATTCAAGTCTTGTCAATTGGTCTAAAGGTCTGTCATTATTCCAATAAAAAACTGTTTTAATGACTAGTGATTTATAGTGCAGTGTAAATTTGAGGAAAGAGATTTCTCCTTTCTTTTGCCAAGGATTGGTTTGGCTATTCATGGACATTTTTCCATATGAATTTCAGGAATGTCAGATCCACTTCTTTGAAAAATTTTATGGGAATTTTTATAAAAATCACATTAAATCTGCACAATGCTTTAGAAATTGACATTTATCACTCTCCAAACAAGTGGAAGCAAAGATAAACAGATGGGAATATATTAAGCTGAGAAGCTTCTGCACTTTAAAGAAAATAGTGCCCAAGATACAAGAGCCACTCACTGAATGGAGGAAATTATTCACCCAATACCCATCAGATAAGGGGCTAATATCTAAAATATACATGGCACTAACAGAACTTTATAAGAAATAAAATTTAACCTCATCAAAAAAGGGGAGAAAAAAATGAACAGACACTTCCTCAAAGAAGAAATATGAATGGTCAAAGGCAAATGAAAAAGTGCTCCACATCACTAATCATCAGGGAAATGCAAATCAAAACTTAACTATGAGGAACCATCTCGTGCCACAGAGATTAGCACATATCACAAAGAATGAAAACATGCAGTGCTGGGGGGGATCTATGGAGAGAAAGTAACTCTTATATATATGTATATACTCAGCCATCCTCTTCTATTTCTTTCTTCAGAGCCAGTGTATATTTTAATATATAATTTTATCATATCGATTTACATATCTTTCACAATAATATTTTAGGTACATATTAACATTGAATCAGGGGAATTCTCATCACCAAGTTTGTCCTCCCTCCCCCCCCCCCCGGGCTGCCAAAACAGGTGGTCCCATCTGTGTCCAGTTTACTACTTATTGAAGATATATCTGTTTGGTCCTGTTACCATCCCTAATTTCCCCCTCTATTTGAGAGGCAGAACTAGATAGTTCAAGTTATATGGTTTTGTTTAAAGAAAAGAACAACAAAAAAGTGCAGTAGAAATCAGATAAGCAGAAAATGGGTGTAGTCCTTCTAGAGGCTCTCAACCTCGGTTTGAGAGAGAACAGGAAAAAAGGAATTGAAGTACCACAATACAAGAAGAAATACCAAATAAAATATTTACTGAGCACTACAGCACTAAGGGCAAGCACCACATAATAGTCTCGGTCCTGCAATAAGACCATGCCAGAGCACAAAAATAAAGAGAAAGATAAAATAACATTAGATGAAATTGGAGACATCAACTTCAATATCTACAATGAAACACAGAAATAAAAAAGATAGAATAAAATAAATATAAAAATAAATAAATAGATAAAAAGAAGAAAGGAAAAAAAGAGAAAAATAAATTAATTAATTAAATTTTTTTCTATAAAAAGGGATTTTTTTTCTCAACATAGGCATAGTAAATGTTGGGGGGTATTGGGGAGGGAATTCCCTCAGCCTAGGATATACAACATTTCTTCCTCCTTGAAGTCTGTTATCATGGGATTGTCTGTAGACTTCTTGTCTGTTCATTTACTCTCCCCTTGGTGCTAATGTGGTGTATGGATGACTTCTGCTTTGTCATGAGTCAAAAAATCAGCCCTCTGTATCCAGAGATCTTGGTAGCTACACAGATCAAGAAATGAAGCTATGGTGAAGACTTTCTTTTTTTTTAATATCTTTATTTAAACATCTTGATTACAAATATGATTGTGATTAGGTTCCAGGCATGTAAAGAACACCCTCCTTCACCAGTGCAACATTCCCACCACCAATGTCCCAAATCTCCCTCTGTCCCACCCCACCCCCACCTGTACTCTAGACAGGCTTTCCAGTTCCCTTATTCATTCACATGGTTATGGTAGTACTCAGTGTAGTTATTTCTATATCTGCACTCACCACTCTTTGTGGTGAACTTCTTGAAGTGAGCTGGAAGTTCCAGCCCTCCTCTCATTGTCTCTGAGGATTGTTGCAAAAGTGACTGTTATTTTTCTTAAAACCCATAGATGAGTGAGACTATTCTGCATCTCTCTCTCTGACTTATTTCACTCAGTATGATAGATTTCATATAAATCCATGTATAGAAAAATTTTATGACTTCATCTCTCCTTACAGCTGCGTAATATTCCATTGTATATATGTACCATAGTTTCTTTAGCCATTCATTAGTTGAAGGGCATCTTGGTTGTTTCCAAAGTCTGGCTATTGTGAATAGTGCTGCAATAAATATAGGTGTGAGGAAGAGATTTTTGTATTGTATTCTTGTGTTCCTAGGGTATATCCCTAGGAGTGAAATAGCTGGGTCGAATGGAAGCTCAATTTCCATTTTTTGGAGAAATCTCCATATCGCTTTCCATAGAGGTTGGACTAGATGGCATTCCCACCAGCAGTGAATAAGAGTTCCTTTCTCTCCACATCCCTGCCAGCACTGATTGTTCTCATTCTTTGTGATGTGTGCCAATGTCTGTGGTGTGAAATGGTACTCATCGTTGTTTTGATTTGTATCTCCCTGATGATTAGTGATGAGGAGCATTTTTTTCATGTACCTTTTGGCCATTTGTATTTCTTTTTTTATTAAAGTGTCTTTCTTTGTGGTTCTAGGAGCTCTGTTCCTTCCCTGTCATTTTAATCCATCTTCTGTAGTTGGTGGTCATGATCTTTGTATTGCTCCTAGGATGGAGTATGGGATAGAGCCAGTATTTTTATTAAGATTTAACCTAGTTATCCTAAAAAGGGTGACAAGACAATGTTGAAATCTCCCACTGTTATTTTGTCATTATTGATATTTTTATTTAAGTTCTAATGCAGTTATTATTAAATATTTTGCTATCCCATGATTGTGTGCATACATGTTTAGAAGTGTGATTTCTTCTTGCTATACATATGACTTGGTTAGTAAGAAATTCTAACTCTGTCTCTTATAACCTTTTAAAACTTAAAAGTCTGAGTCATCTGATATTAGTATGGCCACTCAACCTTTTTAAAGGAATTATTTGTTTAAATAATTTTTCTCTAGCCTTTTTTTTTTCATTTTGTGGGCCACACCAGGTGACATGCAGGGGTTACTACTGGCTATATGCTCAGAAATTGGTCTTGGCTTGGGGACCATATGGGATGCTGGGGAATGAATGAGGTCTGTCCTGAGACAGCCATGTGCAAGGCAAACTCCCTACTACTGCATTATCACTCCAGCCTCTCCAGCTTTTTGATTTTAGTCTATGTTGCTCTGACTATTCAGGGTGTGTTTTCTGTAAGCAGTGAAATATCATATTCAATATTTAAATCAATTTTGCCACTCTGTGTCCTTAATTGCTGCATTTAATCCAATTACATTGGTATTAATCTCTATTCATGGGATTAGGTGTCATCTTTTTATATGAGTTGGTGTGTTTATTGGATCTGCCTTGCCTTAAATGATACTGTTTAGTTCTTTAATGGTATTTTTAGTCTGCAAAGTTTATGAACAGTGTATCTTTTCTTCAAACCTGTGAAGCATTGTATCTTTTCTTCAAATCTGAATGTAACTCTGGCTGGGTAAAATAATCTTGGTGAAGCATTCATTTCGTTGAATGTTGTCATTATGTTACACTACTGTCTTCAGGCCTTAAGGGTTGTTTGTGAAAATTGCATTGTATTTTTTTTTTTCGTTTTTTGGTTTTTGGGTCACACCCAGCAGCGCTCAGGGTTTACTCCTGGCACTATGCTCAGAAATCGCTCCTGTCAGGCTCAGGGGACCATATGGGATGCCGGGATTCGAACCACTGACATTTTGTATACAAGGCAAATGCCTTACCTACATGCTATCACCTCCATTGTAATTCTTAAGGATGTGTCTTTGTTTGCAATTTTTCCTTCTTGATCTTGCTGCTTTCAGTATTCTATCCATATATCTAGAATTCATTATTGTGACTGCTATGTGCCTTGAGGTGCTTATATTTGTATCCTTTTAACTGGCATTCTTCAGGCATGTAGAATTTGATTACATCCACTTTTTAGCTCTCTACACTTTTCAATGATGTCCTTGATTGTTGATTCTTCATGAAATTTTTTCCCTAAGTCTCTGGACTCCAACAATTTTTATGGTATTTCAGTTGAAATTATCCCAGATTTTAATTTTTATCTCTTCATATTCTTTGAGGAATTTTTTCCATCATTTGGTGAATTATTTTAAAGTTACTTTTCAACATTTTCTATTATATGGAGTTGTTATGCAGCTCATCTTCTAGCTCACTGATTCTATTGTTAGTAGCTGTTACTCTGTTGATGAGGTGTTCTAGTAAGTTTTTCTTTCTTTCACTTATCAACTTTTTCAGCCCTTTATTTTAGTTTGAAGTTCTCTCAATATTTTATGCTTTCATATCTTCTTTTTTTTTAAATAATCTTTATTGTGACCAAAAGTGAATAACAAATCTTTCACAGTAAAATTTAAGGTACATAGCGACAATGAATCAGGGCCATTCCTACCACCTGGGTTGTCCTCCCTCCACTCCTTTTCCCAGCATGTGCCCCTTATCTTCTTCCATTGCCCCCCGAAGTACTAGTGTAACTGTTCCCCTCTGTGTATAGCTTGTTGTAGATTGGGTATTGATTATGTTGTATTATTTCTTTAATCAAGCTTATATTTTAAAATAATTAAATAATTTTACACATTAAATTGTATATGTTTGTTTATTGCTTGTTAACATATGCTACTATTTTATCAATGACAAAAATATCATTTCTATAATTTTTGGACTCAGTGATATTTTGGTACTCAGTGATTCTTAGGGCCTTCTACTGGCTCTGCCCTCAAATATCACTACTGATAGTGTGCAGGCACAAACCATATCAGGTATCAGTGATAGAAGCTGTATACTTACATGACAGGCAAGCACTTTAACCTCTACACTGTACCTATGCTCACTGGAGTTATGCTTTTAACATGCTTTTAGTAGTTATTGTATTTTCAGTTGTCTTTAGTTAATTCATAAATTTTCTAGATCTATCTGCTATTGATTTTGATGTTATTTCTTCATTTTTTTTTTTTTTGGTTTTGGCCCGCACCCAGTGACGTTCAGTATTACAGTTGGCTATGTGATCAGAAATTGTTTCTGGCTTGGGAGACCATATGGAACACCTGGGGATCTATCCAGGTTCGTCCTAAGTCATCCACTTGCAAGGCAGATGCCCTACCGATGTGTTACCACTCCAGCCCCCATACTTATTTTTATAATATCTTCTTTCCTGTCTTTAAAATACTCACTATATGTAAATACTTGGTAAGCCTTTTCTTTTCTCTTTTGTTTTGTTTTGTTTTGGGGTCATACTTGGCTGCGCTCAGGTGTTACTCCTGGCTCTCTGCTCAGAATCTTTCCTTGCAGTCTCGGAGGATGATAGGACGATATGAGATACTGAGAATCGAACCAAAATCCATACTGTGTTGGCCATGTGCAAAGCAAATGCCCTAGCTCTCTGCTATGGCTCTGGCCCCGGTAGGTCTTTTCTAATACAGAAACTGTTAAAGTTATTTAATTAGATATATAAAAGTTAACATCAAACAAAATGTGTTACCAGAAACATTGTCTTTATTTTGGTTGGAGATATAGAAACTAAGTTATCAGAAAAACAAAACAAAACAAAAAAAAACATTGCTTGTCCTCTGGAGTGAAATTTTCAAAAGAAAACGTAATTTAGCTAAAACTAAATAACTTAAAAATATTAAGTCTTTTCCTCCTCCTCTGCTCCTCATTCTACTTTTCCTTCCCGCCCCCCCTTACTTCTTCTTCTCTTCGTACTCCTTCTTAACCTTCTTCTCTTCTATTTTTTTCACCATATCCAGTGGTGGTCAGGGTTTTTCTTACTTCTATGCTCAAGGGTCACTCCTAGATAACTTACTTATAAGGTGCCTGGGATCCAATAAGGTTCAGAGAAGCATAAGGCAAGCTTCTTATCTTCTCTGTTTTCTCTCTGGCCTTAGGTTATTTTTCTTTTACTGTAACTGAGAAACATCAGGGACCACTATTCCTCTTCTGGCCAGTTTCTTTTATTTTGTCCCAACTTCTTTACAAGAATTATCTGTCCACTACACTAAGAGTGATATCTGCTATATTGCCTGTGCTTAGTTAGACTGCATTGTTCAACTTGGTTTCTATGGCTCACTGTTGTCCCTTTTTATCTTCAAAAAAAAAATACAGTTAAAATGCATTTCACAATTTTCTTAAGTCTGAATTTTGTTAGCTGATTCCATTTCTTGATCAATAGTTGACTCACATCTCTGCATAAGTATAGGTAGCTTTGATGTCTCATAATCTCTTGAGGTTTCTAAACACATCTATGAAGATTAAATGAAAATAATAAGTTTCTCTTGTTTTAAAATAAAAATGTTGAAGAAAATATTTTATTATTTCTGAGTTTTGAGGAGCTCTCCAAATGGTATTTAAAATAATTGTCTGGGGCCTTCCTGTTAATTAACAGTGGAATAGCTGGGTTGAATGGGAGCACAATTTCCAGTTTTTGGAGGAATCTCCATATCGCTTTCCATAGAGGTTGGACTAGATGGCATTCCCACCAGCAGTGGCTAAGAGTTCCTTTCTCTCCACATTCCTGCCAGCACTGATTGTTCTCATTCTTTGTGATGTGTGCCAATCTCTTTGGTGTGAGATGGTACCTCATTGTTGTTTCTATTTGCATCTCCCTGATGATTAGTGATGAGGAGCATTTTTTTATATGCCTTTTGGCCATTTGTATTTCTTTTTTTTATCAAAGTGTCTATTCATTTCTTATCCGCATTTTTTGATGGGAGTAGATATTTTTTTCTTTTAAAGTTCTGTCAGTGCCCTGTATATTTTGGAGATTAGCCCCTTATCTGATGGGTATTGGGTGAATAATTTCTCCCACCCAGTGGGTGGCTCTTGTATCCTGGGCACTATTTCTTTTGAGGTGCAGACTTCTCAGATTAATGTATTCCCATCTGTTTATCTCTGCTTCCACTTGTTTGGAAAGTGCAGATTCCTCCTTGAAGATGCCTTTAGTCTCAGTGTCATGGAGTGTTTTACTTATGTGTTGCTCTATGTACCTTATGGTATCAGGTCTGATATCAAGGTATTTAATTTATTTGGATTTTACTTTTGTACATGGTGTTAACTGGGGGTCTATGTTTGCTTTTTTTGCAAGTGGCTAACCAGTTCTGCCAGCACTACTTGTTGAAGAGGTTTTTCCTGCTCCACTTAGGATTTCTTGCTCCTTTGTCAAAATTAGGTGTTTGTATGTCTGGGGAACTTTCTCTGAGAACTCAAGCCTATTCCACTGATGTGAGAGTCCATCTTTATTCCAATACCATGCTGTTTTGATAACTATTGCTTTGTAGTACAGTTTAAAGTTGCCTCCCAAACTCCTTTTCCCTAGGAGTGCTTTAGCTATTCGAGGGTGATTATTGTTCCAGATGAACTTCATAAGTGTTTGAGTCACTTCTTTGAAGAATGTCATGGGTGTCTTTAGAGGAATCGCTTTAAATCTGTATAATGCTTTGGGGAGTATTGCCATTTTAATGACGTTAATGCTGCCAGTCCATGAGCAGGGTATGTGCTTCCATTTCCTTGTGTCCTCTCTTATTTCTTGGAGAAGGGCTTTATAGTTTTCTTTGTATAGGTCCTTCACTTCTTTGGTCAAGTTGACTCCAAGATATTTGAGTTTGTGTAGCACTAATGCGAATGGGATTTCCTTCTTAATGTCCATCTCTTCCCTATCATTATTGGTGTATAAAAAGGCTATTGATTTCTGTGTGTTAATTTTGTAGCCTGCTATATGAGTCTATTGTTTCTAGAAGCTTTTTGGTAGAGTCTTTATGGTTTTCTAAGTAGAGTATCATGTCATCTGCAAACAGTGAGAGCTTGACTACTTCCTTTCCTATCTGGATGCCCTTGATATCTTTTTCTTGCCTGATCGCTATAGCAAGTACTTCCAGTACTATGTTGAAGAGGAGTGGTGAGAGCGGACAGCCTTGTCTTGTACCAGAATTTAGAGGAAAGGCTTTTATTTCTTTTTTTCTCTATTGAGGATAATATTTGTCACTGGCTTGTAGTAGATGGCTTCAACTAGATTGAAAAAGGTTTTTTTTATTCCTGTCTTCTTGAGAGTTTTGATCAAGAATGGGTTTTGGACCTTGTCAAATGCTTTCTCTGCGTCTGTTGATATGATCATGTGATTTTTATTTTTCTTATTGTTGATGTTTTGTATTATGTTGATAGATTTATGGATGTTAAACAATTCTAGCATTTCTGGGATGAAATCTACTTGGTCATAATGTATAATCTTCTTGATGATGCATTGGATCCTATTTGCCAGAATCTTGTAGAAGATCTTTGCATCTGCATTCAACAGAGATATTGGTCTGTAACTTTCTTTTTTGGCACCATCTCTGTCTTGTTTTGTTATCAAGTTGATGTTGGTTTCATAAAAGCTGTCTAGGAGTGTTCCTGTTTTTTTTTTTTTTTCAATTTCATGGAAGAGCCTGGCTAGGATTGGTAGTAGCTCTTCTTGAAATGTTCGAAAGAGTTCATTAGTAAATCCATCTGGGCCTGGGCTTTTTTTAAGGCAGCTATTTGATTACAGTTTCAATTTCCTCCATAGTTATGGGGGTGTTTATATATGCTACATCCTCCTTACTTAACCGTGGAAGGTTATAAGTGTCCAGGCATTTATCCATTTCTTCTAGGCTCTCATGTTTAGTAGCATAAATTTTCTCAAAGTAGTCTCTTATTACCCTTTGGATCTCTGCAATATTGTCATAATCTCCCCCTTTTCTTTTCTAATATGGGTTATCAGGTTTCTCTCTCTTTTTCTTTGTGAATTTTGCCAATAGTCTATCAATCTTGTTTATTTTTTTCAAAGAACCAACTTCTGCTTTTCTTGATCTTTCGGGTTTTTTTTTGGGGGGGGGGTTTCCACTTCATTGATTTCTGCTTTCAGCCTTGTTATTTCCTTTTGTCTCCCTATTTTTGGTTCCTTTTGTTGGTCATTTTCTAATTTTGTGAGCTGCGTCATTAAGTTATTCAGGTATGCCCCTTCTTCCTTCCTGATGTGTGCTTGAAAAGCTGTAAATTTCCCTCTCAGGACCGCTTTTGCTGTATCCCATAGATTCTGACATTTTGTGTCTTCATTATCATTTGTTTCCAGGAAGGTTTTGATTTCCTCTTTGATTTCATCTCGAACCCACCAGTTGTTCAGTAGCAGTTGTTAAAGGTTTTCTCCTGTGTGCTTTGTAGTTCACATCTAATTTCAGAGCCTTGTGGTCAGCAAAGGTAGCCTGCAAGATTTCTATACTCTTGATTTTATTAAGGTATTTATGTGTCAGCATGTGGTCTATTCTGGAGAATGACCCATGTATATTGGAAAAGAATGTGTATCCAGGTTTTTTTTGGGTGGAATGTCCTATATGTATCTACTAGTCCTCTTTCTTCCATTACTCTTTTCAGGGCTAGTATGTTTTTGTTGGGTTTCAGTCTGGTTGACCTGTCAAGTGTTGACAGGGCCGTGTTGAGATCTCCCACAATTATCATGTTACTATTAATGTCTTCTTTCAGATTTGTCAGTAATTGTATTAGATAATTTGCTGGTCTCTCATTGGGTGCATATATGTTTAATAGTCTGATTTCTTTCTGTTGCACACATCCCTTGATTAGTACAAAGTGTCCATCTTTGTGCCTTACCACTTTTCTGAGTATAAAGTTGGTGTCATCAGATATTAATATGGCCACCTCAGCTTTTTTAATGGTGTTGTTTGCTTGGATGATTTTCCTCCAGCCTTTGATTTTGTGTTTGTGTTTGTTCTGATTATTCAGGTGTGTTTCTTGTAGGCAGAAGAAGGTTGGACTCATCTTTTTGACCCATTTTGCCACTCTGTGTCTTTTAATTGGTGAATTTAGTCCATTGACATCGAGGGAGATGATTGTCATAGGATTTAATGTCATCTTTGTAGATAAGTTTCGTATGTTTGTTGTCCTGTCTTGTCTTATAGTAGACCTTTCAGTTTTTCCTTTAAGTCTGGTTTTTCATCTGTAAAGTTTCTGAGCTGTTGTTTATCTAAGAAGAGATATATCCTTCCTTCAAACTTGAATGTTAGTCAGGCTGGGTGCAGTATTCTCGGTGAGGCATTCATTTCATTCAGTCTTGTCACAATATCCCACCATTGTCTACTGGCCTTGAGAGTTTCTTGTGACATGGCTGCTATAAGTCTTAGGGATCCTCCTTTGAATGTAATCTCCCTTTTTGATCTTGCTGCTTTCAGTATTCTATCTGTATCTGTGGAATTTTTCATTGTAACAAGGATGTGTCTTGGGCTGTTTTTCTTCGGATCTTTTTTAGCTGATACCCTTCGGGCATGCAGGATTTGAATGCATGTAGTCTTTAAATCTGGGAGTATCTCTAAGATGATGTCTTTGACATTTGATTCTTCCCAGGGATCTCCTACATGGGCCTCTGGAATTCCAATGATTCTTATGTTGTTTCTGTTGAGTTTTATCAAAGATTTCTTTTTCCATCTGTTCGCTTTCCTTGAGTACTTTTTTCATTGCCTGATCATTTGCCTTAAGGTTCTTTTCCAATTTCTTCTGTTGTGTTGAGATTTTTTGCATCTCATCTTACAGCACATTGATTCTGTCCACAGCTGCTGTTATCATGCTGGAGAGGCCATCCACTAAGTTTTTCAGTTCAGTGAAAAAGAAATTTCACTATGTCTTCTGGCCCTAAGTTATTCTCCTTGTTATGCCCATGCCAACAGGAATGGCCCATTAACCTGCACAGGTTAACAAAACACTTCTACTGTGCTTGTTAATCTTTTAAGAATATTGCATCAATTTTTCTGAATAGTAGTAGCATTTATATTTGGAGGGATAATTTAGGTTGATAGTATGTTAGACCCCTTACTATGCTTTGATTTGTTATAAGCTATGTGTGCTTATATTTTATTTTCTTTATACATTTAAGCTTCAAGAAAAAATATCTCAGTCCCTTAATTCAGAAACACTTTTTGTTAGTCCATTTTCATTGTGACCTCTTGCATAAAGAGACTATTCTATAAATGTTCGTTTGTTTGTTTGTTGTTTGGCCACACCCAGTGAGGCTCAGGGATTACTCCTGGCTATGCACTCAGACATCACTCTGCGGTCCATCCTAGGCTAGCACGGGCAAGGCGTCTAGATGCCTTACCCCTTGAGCCACCACTCCCACCCCTCTGTATTTTAGCCAAAAAACAAGAGCGGTTTATGTCACCTCTGATATATCAGCTAATTGGCAAAGAGCACAACAACTCTTAGGGCATTTAAATTAAAAGATCTTACGATAATATTTTTTGCTAAATCATACTGCTGTTTGTGGTTTGATTTATTTTTAATTAAAAAGCCTAGTAATTGTTTAGTCTTGTTTTACTTTAACTATAAGGTATAAAGAACCATATTGACTATGTATTTAACAAGGAAAATATAGAGTTCTGTATACTGAAATATATTTTGAAGGTAGCAAGCACAATTGCTTTATCTAAATGCTGACCATCACCATTGGCAAAATCAACTATGACTGTTATCTTAATTAAAGCATTCTTTACTAAAATTTATGACACATTTATTTAATTCATTAACCATCAAGTACACATGATTGTTTCACCATGAAACCCAATTTTTTATATTTTACATAAAATAACATTGATATAGTTAGTAGGGTTCTTGTATTGCATGCAGCTGACCCAGGATCAATCACCTGTACCCTACATGGTTCTCCTGAGTCCACCAGGACTCATTCCTGAATGCAGAAACAGGGGTAAACCCAGAAAAAAAATCACAAAAGATAACATTAAAAACATTAAATATGAATGCCTACAATACATGTGTGTGCACACTTGCAATATAAGGAATGTGCTTTTCTTTAAAAATAATTTTTAGGGGCCGGAGAGATAGCACAGCGGCGTTTGCCTTGCAAGCAGCCGACCCAGGACCTAAGTTGGTTGGTTTGAATCCCCGGCATCCCATATGGTCCCTCATGCCTGCCAGGAGCTATTTCTGAGCAGAAATCCAGGAGTAACCCCTGAGCACCGCTGGGTATGGCCCAAACACACAAAATTTTTTTTTTATTTTGACCAAAGTGGATTACAAATCTTTCACAATAATATTTTAGGTACATAGTAACATTGAATCAGGGGCATTCCCACCACCAATGTTGTCCTTTCTCCTGTACCTGTTCCCAGTATGCTTCACATATTCCCCTTCATTGCCCTCTGGGCTGCTAATGTGAGTGGTCCCTTCTGTGTCTAGCTTGTTGTAGATTGGGTGATGATTCTGTTGTCGTTGGCTTTGGATTTGGTGTTTAAGTCTGATCATTTTTTGTCTACTCAATATTCATGTGACCATTTGGTCTTGGTACCCTCCATTATTTATCCCTCAATTTGTGAGGCAGAACAAGATGGTTCAAGTTATGTGGTTCTGTTTGAAGAAAAGAATAAAAGAAAAGAAAAAGAAAAGGGGGGGACAAAAATCAAACAAGCAAAAAACGGGAGAATATTTATAGCCTCTAGAAGGAAAGTGCTTTTAGCTAAGCCCAGGATGAACATAAAATATGTAATTACCCAAACAAAGTCCTATAGCCATGAGCTGTTTAAACTTTTTTTATTCTCAATCCTTTTTATCCCAGAAATGCAAAAGGTTAACAGCCAGAAACATTTTAGATTAAATGACATGGTGGATATGGAATTATATTTTGGTTCTTGAGTGTCCAGAAATCCTTTGCTATTGCTAAATTTTTTTTGACCAACAATTTAAGAAGCTACGATTTTAGGCAAGTAATTTTGAAGAGTAAGAATAATACGTAGGATTGGGCTAGATGAATTCTTCATGGTTTATATGCTATATTTTCCTATGAGGTCTTTCCTTGTGAGTTCTTTTTCATCATCCTGTTACATCCACAGTTGTCATGCCTACAACTCCCACATTGCTTTCTCACACTATATCTCAACCATTCTGTAACATGGTTACTGTTGTTGGTTTTCTTTGTCCCTAGTAATATATTCTAGACTAGGTTTTTGTTATATAACAGGAGAACCTAGTCCTTACCATGCCAGCAAACTAATGACTTTTTTGGCTTTTAAATGGATTACTGGTGCCATCTGATGGCCAATATGAGCCAAGTTTTGTGTTTTCTCATTGCTGCTCATGACTTTCTGTCTAGTTTTGTTTTTAATTACACAATACACACAGGCTTTATGTGTTTTCTTTCTGTCTTAGCTTCTATTTCAAACAGCAGATTCTTGCTCTCAGCATCCTCCCTCCATCTCAACATTTGTTCCCCACAATCCAGCCTTGGATGGATCCAAATATTTCTTTTATCCACAGTTGGTTTCTATCTGAAGACTGCTTCTGAAAGAAGATTCCTTGCATAAGCATTATTATTATTCCCAAACTTCATTCCCTTTACAGTCATCACTGCTTTTTCTTACTGGACCAAACCTCACAGTAAAACTGCAAACTATCTCTGATGAATGTCAGATAAAAATCTTTTGAATATTTTATTTTCCATTAATGTTTACCTTCAATATCTTTCAAAACAACTTTGTAGGGCTAAGCAATAGTACAGGGTGTAGGGTACATTGTTTCTTTATATATTATCTATGAGTGGGATGTTCCTGACATTTTATTTCTTCTTATGAAATATCTTAATCTGAACTTTTCATTTGCATAAATGTTAAATGAAGGCAAGATTCCATCTTTTATAGTTTGTAGTATATTGCTGCAAGCTTCTGTCTCTACTCATTTCTAACAAACTAAGCTAACTGAAAATCTGCTGCAATAAACAAGATACGCACATATCTTCTCAAATTAATCTTTTGTGGTTTTTTAGGTAGGCTGTAAATGTGAAATTACCAGATAATACAACAGTTCTAGTTTTAATGGTAATTAAATCACTCTGCTCTTTTCTTTATAAATTAAACTAGTTTGGGACCGAAGAGATAGCACAGCGGTAGGGCATTTGACTTGAATGCAGGAGGATGGTGATTTGAATCCTGGCACTCATATGGTTCCCCGAGCCTGCTGGGGGTGACTTCTGAGCATAGAGCAAGGAGTAGGCCCTACTCGCTGCTGAGTGTGACCCCCCAAAAAACAAACAGAACAGAAAAAAATAAACA
This sequence comes from Suncus etruscus, assembly GCF_024139225.1. Lineage (NCBI taxonomy): Eukaryota > Metazoa > Chordata > Mammalia > Eulipotyphla > Soricidae > Suncus > Suncus etruscus. Next base: position 44,062,952 of record NC_064857.1, read on the forward strand.
AAAACAAAATTAGCTAAACCAGTTTTCAACTCCACCAATAATATGGGTCCTTATTTTTAATATCCATTTAAGCATGCATATTTTCTGGATTCATTATATAAATTCTTCTCATTAGTATGCAATTATAATTCATCACCATTTTATTTGCATTTCCTTGATAATCCATAATTTTGAGTATTTTTTTATGTGTTGTTGACAATTTATATGTCTATTCTACTTTTGGAACAGTAGTTTTTACATGTTTCTTTTTCTTATTTTTGTTTCATTTTGAGCCACACCTGGTAGTGTTTAGGGGTTACTCCTGGTTCTGCACACAGAACTCGGGGGAACATAAAGCATACTAGGATAACCACTTGCAAGACAAGCACCTTGCCACTGTACTATTATCTCTCTTGCCCCTGAGTTGTTTGTTTTTAATTGTTTGTATTTGTGAATTAAGATTTTGGATATTAATCCTTGTCAGATGGATGGTTTGTAACTTTTTCCTCTATTCAGATAAATTTTTTAGTGATTTTGCATTTGATTTGCATTTTTCTTTATCAATAAAATCAAATCATCAAAGACCCTAAAACCAATATCACAACTGCTTTCTCTTTTTTTTTGTTTTTTGTTTTTGTTTTTTTTGTTTTTGTTTGTTTTTTGGGTCATACTCACAGTGCTCAGGGGTTCCTCCTGGTTCTACTCTCAGAAATTGCTCCTGGCAGGCTCGGGGTACCATATAAGATGCCGGGATTCGAGCCACCATCCTGCATGGAAGGCAAACGCTCTACCTCCATGCTATCTCTTCGGCCTCTGCTTTCTGTTTTGTTTTTTTAATTCATTTTATTAATGTAAGTCTAGAAAATACTTTAAATTAATTTTGAATTTACTTTTAATAGACAGTGTTTCAACTTCATTTTACACTTAATTAACCAGCATTCTCTAAGCTATTAGTTAGAGACTTTCCTTTATCTACTTTATGTTTATTGCTTTTCTTTTGTAAATTACCTGTCAGGATATCTGAGGATTTTTCTGAATTCTTATTTCTATCAACTTTTCTGAGATTTTATTTTTATTTCAACACAGAGCACTTTTGATAACTATAATTATTTTTGTTCATTTTTGGGGGGGGCACATCCGGCTATGCTCTGTGCTCAGAAATCGCTCCTGGCGATTAGGCTGGGGGGACCCTATGGATTACTGGGATTCAAACTACCAGATGTGTGCAAGGATAATGCTCTACCGCTGTGCTATATCACTGAACCCTGATTACTATAAATTTATAGCATAATTTAAAGTCTGGGAATATGATACTTCCTTTCTTCTTTGATTGCTTAATATTTTCAAGGTATTTTGTAGCCTCATGTAAATTTTATAAATGTTTGTATTATTTTCTTTTTTTTTTTTTTTTTGGTTTTTGGGCCACACCCGGCGGTGCTCAGGGGTTACTCCTGGCTGTCTGCTCAGAAATAGCTCTTGGCAGACACTGGGGACCATATGGGACACCGGGATTCGAACCAACCACCTTAGGTTCTGGATCGGCTGCTTGCAAGGCAAACGCCGTTGTGCTATCTCTCCGGTGTATTATTTTCTTGAATAAATATATTAGATTTTTGTAGATATTGTATTGATTCTGGCTTCTACTTATTCTTTTTTTTGGGGGGTGGTGTTTGGGTCACACCCGACAAAGCTCAGGGGTTACTCCTGGCTCTATGCTCAGAAATCGCTTTTGGCTGGGTCAGGGGACCATATGGGATGCCAGGATTCAAACCATCATCCTTCTGCATGAAAGGCAAATGCCTTACCTCCATGCTATCTCTCCGGCCCTGGATTCTGGCTTCTACTTCTAACAGCATAATTTAGAAGGTTAAGTTACAAGTTTTGCATTTCCTTTTTTAATACCATTATTTTATATGTTTATAATACTATAAATATAATATTTTAATTAATTTTATTTAATTTACTTTTTTGGATATGGAAACACAAAAACTTAACAATTTAGTATCTGAAACTTTTATGCATTGGTATAAAGTTTAACGTTTCTAACAATTTTTGGTATAATAGTTTGATAGTTTCTTGTACGTTACCATGTTGTGCCTTGCACACAGCTGACCTGGGTTCATCCTGTTGGCATCCCATATAGTTCCCAACCAGCCAGGAGTAATTTTTGAGTGCAGAGCCATGAGTAACTACTAAGTGCAGCAGAGCATGTCTCCGAAACAAAATAAAACAAAAATTCTTCCAACCTAAGTTTTGTTAAGGGTTCTTATCATAATTTGATTTTGAATCTTATCATAAAGATTTTACTGCATCTACTGATATAAGCACATTATTTTATATTAAATTTAATGGTACTCTATATTAAATATATTGATTTGTAAATGTTGAATCATTATCCCTGAAATAATTACACCTAGATGCACATTTCTTCCAATTACTTTTTAATTTTGAATCTCTTATTTTCCATTTTATGATGCTTTTGTATAAGTAGAAGTATAATTTCAAAAGAATAATATTTAGAAACATTATAAAAGAAAAGATAGAAGATGATAAAATAGCCAATCTTTGAGGATTGGTAGAATTGTTTAGTAAAACCACCTTGTATGGACTATTGACTACTTTTTCAATTTCCTTGCCTATAATTGACCTTGGGTTTTCTGTTTCCCCTTAATTTCCCCCAACTTGGGAGGCCTTTTGATTCTTAAAATTCACCTATTTTTTCTAAATAGCCACCCTTCGTTGCATAAAGTTGTTTTTAGCAGGGGCCAGAATAATAGGAGCCAACTTAATAGTATAGCAGTAGGGTGCTTTCCTGGTACTTTTGAACAGTTCTAAGTTCTAGGTTGGTTCCTTATCATCCCATATTGTCCAGGAGTAATCTTTGAGTGCAGAGCCAGACAGAGACCATCTGCGTTGGATTCCCAAATACCAAAACAAAACAAAAACAAAAAGAAAAATAACCAAACCCCAAACCAAATAAAACCCCCCACCTTTTTAATGCTTTGTATTTATGTTACATTTTGTTTTTCATTTTCTTTATTAGTATTTTCTCCTATTTTCTTAGTGAGTCTGGCAAGGCTTTGCTAATCATATTCAGTTTATAAAGAATTAGCTCTTAGATTAATTGACCTTTCAATATTGTTCTTTATACTGTGATAATATTTTTGCTCTTATCTTATTTTTTCCTTCCCTCTAATAACTTTAGTTACATGTGTTCCTAAACTAGGGAAGCCACGTCGTTTGATTTTTTTTTCTTGTTTCCTGATATAAGCTTGTATTGCTACTAATGTGTGTCTTAGTGCTGCTTTTATTATTTTCTTATTATTTTTTGTGTTTGGGACACACCCGGGACAGTGCTCAGGAGTTACTCCTAGCTCTATGCTTAGAAATCACTCCTGACAAGTTCGAGGGAACATATGGGATGCTGGGACTTGAACCACTGTCCTTCTGCATGCAAGGCAAGTGCCCTACCTCCATGCTATCTCCTCGGCCCCTGCTTTCATTATTTTCAAATAATAATGGCTGCTTATTTTCTCAGTCTTATTACTACATCAGCTTTCATTTCTTCTGTGACTTTTCATTTAATCTTGAAAATTTTGAATTTTCCCAACTTTCTTTACATGCTTAATTTCTACCTCTGAATCATTTGATGTGAAATGATACTTAATATGATTTTAATCTTTATTATTTTAATGACACTTCTTTTGTATTCCAGCATGTGTAATGTCCTTTACAATTATGATTCATGTATTCTAGAGAAGAATATTTAGTCAGCTTGTCATTAGAGTGTAACTCTATAAATACTTATTTTTTATAATATATTTAAGCACCACAGTTACAAACATGTACTTGTAGGTGGGGTTAAGTCATAAAATTTTACACTCCCTTCACCAGTGCAACCTTCCCACCACCAATGCTCCATTTCTCCTCAGCAAACCTCTGCCTATATTCGAGACAGGCATTCTATTTCTCTCACTCTCTACCATTGTCATGATAGTTGTAGTGTAGTTATTTCTCTAACTGCACTCACCACTCTTTGTGGTAAGCTTCAGATTGTGGGACAATCCACCCAGCCCTCATCTCAGTGGTCTCTGTGTATTATTTTTTTATTTAATATTTCATTGTTTTTATTTTTCTTAAATCTCACAGATGACTGAGACTATTTAACTCAGCATAATAGTTTCCATGTCCATCAATGTATAGGAAACTTTCATGACTTCATTTTTCTGATAGCTGCATAGTATTCCATTATGTATGTGTTTCACAGCTTCTTTACTAACTCTTCTGTTATCAGGTATCTGGTTTTCAGATTCTGGTTGTTGTAAATAGCACTGCAATAAACATAGGAGTGGAGAGAATATTTTGTATTGTAATTTGTGTTCCTAGGGTATATACTAAGAAGTATTGCTGGATCATATGGGAGCTCAATTTCCAATATTTGTGAGGAATCTCCATATTGTTTTCCAGAAAGTTTGGACTAGGCTGCATTCCTATAAATACTTATTAAGACCAGCTATTCTAAATTTTCTTAATTAGATTTCAATTCCTTGATATTTGTTTTAAGGCTGATATGTCCAATAGTATAGTAGTAGTGGGCATTTTATGATTACTGTAATGTAGATTGGAGTGCTAAAGTTAAACATAACCCCACTGCCTTCACATTTCCAGGTTAATTTATCTAATCATAGAAATTTCTATTTGCAGCCCATCGTATTTCTTCTGTGGCAACGAAACTTCTATGTCTCAAATTCATCTAGTAACTCTCTCTCTCTCTGTCTCTCTCTCTCTCTCTGACATTATTCAGTAATTAATTTTGTAATTAATCTCAGCTTTGGTGAATATTGTCACAAACATAAGAAGATTCAAAACAATTCATTCCTTTAAAATAAGTTGGCTTTTACCCACCTTGATTTTTTTCTATGTACTCTATAAAATAGTCAAGTTTCTTCCATCACAAATATCCTTTATTTCTTCAACCCAGAAATATACACTTGACTACTTCTCTATCTTTTAACTACTATTTGCTTCTCAAAATTAACTTAATTTTATATATTTAACTTTATTAATTTAAGATAAACTATAATCTTAAGAACTTAATAATGACTTTACTGGATTGAAAGTATAGAAAATAGCAAGCTTAATGAAAACCCTGATAAAATATGCCTGTGAAATAAAAAACTCATGATATATGCCAAACCATAATATAACAGAGGTTTATTGATTCATATTTTTCCAGAATATTCCCTCAATTATTAAAAATGTATTTCACACTTCCACTTTTAAAGAATAAAATAAAACTGATGATAGGTTTTTTTAGTGTACCTCGCCAGGTATTATTCTATGTCTTATGCACCAAAACTGTATAAACAGCCACCAATTTTCTAGTGCAAGATAGCTCCTCACAATATGTCCAGATTTTTACTACAAGAAACCCTGTTGCTTAGATTGTCTGGTCTGACAAGCAGCAGATGTTAGAGGTATATATCAGAGGGGTAATGATAGGGAGGTTACCTGCAGGTTTATGGCAACTCATAAAAGAAAGAACACATTATATAATTTCTAAAAGTGCATAACTTCTTCAGTGAAAAACATTTTACAAATGAAGCTGTGTATAAACTATTGCAAGATTTTGAGCACAGGGTCATTATTTAACCAGGCAATGTCTGTCTTATGCTAGGTTTGATAGTCTAATCTGAAGATTTCACATATGTACTATGTTCTAGTATGAGAATGAAATGTAGAAGATTTAGTATGATTTCTTACTTTATGATTAAACAAGTTGGTAAATAGAACATTATCTAGTCATACCTGCAATTCTTTTTGACAAAAATAGACGTACAATGCAAGAACAGATTATGTTTATCATAAAACCAGCGTCAGTTCCACTGAATACTTTATGGAATTTTTACCCACTGGCTAACGTAAACATTTAACACTACATAATATTAAGGTAATAATATTTTAATTTAATAATAAATTTTACTTTATAAGAAATTATAAAAATTTGGTGTGAGGTCCATTGGTGTCATTACCTACTATAATTTCAGAACATTTTTGACTGAGGAATGAGTCAACAGAATGCAAGTTGAGGAAACATCTTAGGTGATGCAATGTACAGTCTAAGTCAAATTACTGCGGTCAATATGATTCTATTAGTCACAAACACATTAGTAAAGGACAGAATATTACAACAAGGAATAATACCATGAGTAATGCCCAGTGACTCACTTGGGTAATTTGCCCTTTCTGTCCTTATTTTACAATCACTATGTCTTTAGAAGCCGTAGATCCCCCCCAAAAAAAAACTCCAAAAAACACACAGACAATATACCAATGCACTTTTCACAATTAAAACAACCCGAGTCACAAAACTTTATATGCTAAGAGAAAGAAGGAATACTTATCCACCTGAAAATGTGCAATAGAAAACATCCTGATTGACTTTGCAAAATTTTGAATAAATATACAGCCATTCTCATGAACTCTATAAAAATTAGAAGCTCAGAATTCACAGAGGTAAAGATGCATAGTTTAGACCATAATGAAAATAAAAATAGCAGAGATATGTACAAAGAAAGACTAAAAAGATGTATAGTGGGTGATCAAAAGAAAACCCTCTGAATTTGATTTATAGTTTCCTGGAACTTGTATGGAGCGGGATGTATCACATGAAGTGAAATAAGTAAGAAAGAGAAGGACAAACATAAGATGATGTTATTTATTTGTAGTATAGCTTAATAATTTTGTCTTTTATATATTTTATCTTTACCTTGAATTAATTTTATATTTCATGCAGTAAAAATATTGTGAAACTAAGTACATTGAGTCAACATTAATCATCTACCGTATGTTTGCAGATATAGACATATATTTAAATATAAGGAATTATTCTCTCTAGCTAATTCAATTATGTATAATGTGCAATAATTTTATGTACCTATTTATAATATATTTAGACTTTTAGTTCCCCAAGATGGCATTTTTTCCTTTTATTTATGTTTATATTCCTGTGTTTTATTTATTAACATTCAACTAATAATAGGCTTGGAAAATAGAACAGTGGATAAAGCACTAATTTTGCAATGCAGCCAACCGGAGTGAATTCCTGGCATTACAAAAGGTCCCCTGAGTCTTGAAATGAGTTTACAGAACCAGAAGTAAGCCTTACTACCACCAGTTTTGGCCAAAAATACTACAAAGGATAAAAAATATAAAAAATTTGTGTCTAATTTCTATAATTAGAAAATAATTGAGCTCTCACTTCAATAAAGGTCCTGAAACTTCTACTTATTTTGGCTTCTTATTTCCAAGTGGCATTTTGTTGTTACTTTATATATAACATCTTTATAATTTTCCCCAACACATGAGTAAGCTTTTTTGGGAGACTTTTTATTGTTAATAACTTTGAAATTTAAATTAAATCATAAATAAGAGAAAACATCTGGCGTTAGTCATAGGCAGTTTACTTCAGAAGACATAAATCCAGGTATTCAAAACATGCATTAAAAAAATAGAAGACTCCTCCTAGTTTTTTTCTCCTTTTTCTTTACTTTTCCTAATTTTTTTCTAACAAAACCACATAACTTGAATCATCTTGTTCTGCCTCATAAATTGAAGGGGGAAAATGGATGGTACCAGGACCAAACGGTCGTCTGATCATTGAGTAGAAATAAAAAATGATCAGACTTAAACACCAAACTCAAAGTCAATTGCAGAAGAATTGATACCCAATCTACAAGCTATACACAGAGGGGACCAGTTACACTAGCAGTCCAAGGAGTAAAAGAGGGAGATATAGGATGCATGCTGAAAACAGGGGTGAAGGGAGGATGTACCTTAAATATTACTTTGAAAGACTCGTAATTCACTTTGTTGATAATAAAAATTAAGAAAAATAGAAGTCACTGCTTTTTTTGAGTTGTTTTCAGATCATCATAGAGTTATTCCTAACTGCTTTAAAAGCCTTTAAAAGTTGCCTTTTCCGACATAACACACTGCTCACATCCTCAAATTTAAAGTAAGATGAAAGATTTTCTATGTGATCTCACAGTGCTTTCAAGCATGATTTTAAAACTTAATGAAATTATCTCAAATCAAAAGGAGTTGCTCATAGTGAACATAGGTGGAAAAGACTTTTATGTTTTAAAAAAAGACTAGTTAATTGATTATAAAAGGTGGAAATTTTGAGTAACAAAAATAAAATAAATACCTCTTGGGGAAATAAAATTTTCTGATCAGGATATCAGCTAACCATTGGGCAACCTCTTTAGTTCAGACTTAAATGAGGGGCTGCATCCGTTTTCACTATCTTTGAGAATATTGATGCATGGTTCAGCTCATGGACCTGGTTACACAAAGTCACAAATGCATCACTCTTCTGTGTTAATTCTTCTCCAAATGTAAAATCTGTATGGTTATCATGACTGGCATGGAATTCTAAGAGATCAGATGAATCCCTGAATGAGCTGCTTGCAGTCACAGACTTTACTGTCTAAGCTGCCTTGAAATGTAAAGTTCTTATTCTCAAGCACTTAGTAATCTCCAAAGCCTGATTGTCCTCCTCAAGGCTGACTCATCTATGTCATTCATAATGTAGAGACTCTCCTGGGCTAATCTTACCCATCTTTGTTTTGCCTCCTGTCATTTGGTGGTGTTTTATTTTAGTAGTAAAGTTTCTAAAACATTGATTCAGTGGCAAATCTTCAGGAAATAATTCCAAGTAAGAGAGAAATTGAGGAAGAAAACTAATTCCATTTAATATTAATACAAATTTGGGGAGTGGGGAACCAAAAATGTTAATACAGATTTAAATGCATTTCACACATTTTGACTCATTGTTAATGGGCATGCTTTGCACATATGAGGCTCTGTGTTCTGTTTCCTGAACACATACAAAAGTGTGCAGGAGTACACACACAGAGTTGAAGAAGAATATATATCTTGAAAATCCATGAAATAAGAAGGTTGTGTTTCTTGATATCAACTTCTCCTTCCAAGTTTAAGTCAGATGTTAGTGGTGGCAGTCAATGATCAGTGGTGAAGTTCTCTGATATCTTTAGCAGGTTCATCAGCATTCTGATATAAATGTCTATATCATTACAACTTTTTTGAGAATGACTATGATAGGTTAGAAGCTAAAAATTCTGGGGTTTATATAGTTCACTCCAGGTTGGCAGGAAGAGTTCACTTATATAGTTCACTCCAGGATAGCAGGCAGGGTCTGCCCATGTGGGTGAAGTCTTTGGGAAAGTCTAAGTACTAGATGGCCAGGATTCATTTTTATTCTCAGACATTCTGTTATTTGTGAACCTCTCACTTCTAATCTCTTTGACTTAAAAGAGACAAGGACAATGATCACAGCTACCCACTTTCTAAGCAAGTCAGGAGGTGACTTTTTCCCATCTAATATGAGGGCTCTTCAGAAATAACAAATCAAAAAGACAATATTTCCAAGACAAGGACATGCAAACTTTAAATGGCTAATGCTTTACATACATACATTCTTTAACCTATAAATCATTTTAAAATGCAGTAAAACTATGAGTCATAGAACTAACAAACCACAATAAGAGTCAATGTCTGCATTTTTAAACAAGATCACCTTGAATCTTATGTGAAAATGAATAATACTGTCAACCTCACTTACTTGTTATTTGGTTCTAGATGTAAATTTAACATCTCTAATCTGAACAGCATATATAAATACAGATATATAGATAGATGGATAGATAGATTGAGAACTTTCAGAGCAAAATATGGCTTCAACAGAACTATAACTTCTTTCCATTAAAAAGTTATTTACTTAATGGAAGTACTTTCAGTTTCTCAAATGCAAATATATTGTCAACTTAATACAATTCCTCTCCTTATCTCTTATATCAGATAATATTAGAAAGCAATACAGAGGACTTTTTATAAATAAATTTAACAAGTTCTCTAACAGTATACTGTGATAGAAGAATTTACAAGCATTTCTATTATAAGATGATTTAATTCTGTCTGATTGTGTTAACTGTAGAGAAACTTTCAACAATAATACAAATAGAAACAATCTCTGCAATCAAAAATCTATCTAACATAATCCAAGCTGCTTTTAGCCCACAATACCTAAAACTAATATTTTAGCCTACTATACATGAAAACATGAGGCCATATCCAGAAGTGCTCAGGGCTTACTCATTCAGGGATGCTCAGGGAACAATTTAAAATACCAGGGTTTGAACATATGTCAGCCATATGCAAAGTACGTGCTCTACGAGGCATATTATCTCTCTAGTCCCAAAGGCAATTTTAACTTTGCTTTCTGTGAGAAAGCCAATCTTCTTTTCTTTCTTTTCTACTTTCTTGTCTCCCTCTCTCTTATCTCCAACTATCCAATGAAAAATTATCAAAATTCCTGCACATCAGGTCAAAAACCATATCAAGAAAATCATCTTTGAATGCTAGTCTCTCATACAGGCAGGGGTGGGAAAGGATTGAGATGGGGGGGGCTTTGATGGTGGGAAGATTGCACTGGTGAAAGGGCATGTTTTTTTTTTTGTGGCTGAAACCAAACTACAATCATGTATGTAATCACGGTCCTTAAATAAAAAAATTAATAAAAAATTAAGAGCTGTGACCTTTAAAAAAAAAGAAAAAAAGATCATCTTTGTGCATTAAAACAAAGAACACATCAAGAATCATTTGTTATAACCAAGAAAGATCATCCTACTTAAATAAGGATGGTTCGGCATACACAAATCAATCAATGCAATTTATTAACCAATAACAACAAAATACATTTAAAAACACATATTCTTGTAATTAGATATAAAACTGTTATTTGACATGATACACTATCAATTTATGAATAAAAACCTTGTTAATAGGACCAGGGGAATATCTCACAGAGTAGATAGAGATGCATGCTTTGCAAATGGAAGAACTGGCACAACCTGGTCCTCCAAGTACTACTGGGATAAATCTTTAAGTACCCCATAAGGTATGACCACTCCAAAAAAACAAAGGTAACTTCCAACAAAATGGCAATAGATGAAACTTATCTCAATACTATAAATATCAGATATTTGAACCCAAATTTCCCATTATACTTTGATAACAACTGAAGCTCTTACTCTAAGATTAGAAAGAATACAAGAATTCTCATTCCCATTATTTCTGTTTTAAGTGTATCTAAATATTGTAGCATTATACTAATGTCATCATAAAATAGCAATTAAATGCACAGAATCTAATATTCCATTTTAATTTTCCTACGATTATGATATAGAAGTAATCTTTATGTTCCCTTTTTATAGTTGCATTAAGAGTGAGTTTTATGCTATCCTCATCTCTTTATTACTTGAAATAGACACATTTTGCCACTTTGGGGATATTCAGTAACTTCCATAACAAAAATAATATAATTCAATAAGGGTTTAAATGGAAAGGAAAAATCATCAGACATTTTGTCCTCACTGGCAACATTTTCTAACATAGAAAAAACATTCTATTTCTAGAAAGACTTTTTGTAAAGAACTAATATCAAATGATTGCCCTTGGCACTGTTAAAACTAATGGTAGAAGTTTATATTAAGAATAATAACTTTGATATATATAGCATTATTCACTACTACTGTAGTTAAGATGTGAGAATATAGGGCCGGAGAGATAACATGAAGATAGGGCATTTGCCTTGCATGCAGAAGGACAGTGGTTCAAACCCCAGCATCTTATATGGTCCCCCAAGCCTGCCAGGAGCAATTTCTGAGCATAGAGCCAGGAGAAACCCCTGAGCGCTGCTAGGTGTGACCCCCCTAAAACAAACAAACAAAAAGATGTGAGAATACGTTTCTTTTAACATTCATGGAACATTCACACCCTATTGTGTATATAAATTCATGTTATGCCACTAAAGCTAACAGTGATGGTAACTGGTTGAAAAATACCTTAAGAAGATTAATGATTTAAAAAAAGTGTGAGATAAATATACTATTCTGGACTAGTTAGTGTTTTTACCTGTATTTCTTGGGATAAGCAGTAACTTTTTGCAAATCTAATTCAAAGGACAATTTTCAGACTATCTTTTATTATTTATGCTGTTCATTCCTCTCCTTACACATATAACTCAAATAACTTAATATTTTCTAAGAAAATTGATTTTAGAAGTATGCACAGTTCTTTTCTTATATATTAAGTTATATTACATTAATAGTAATTTGAGTCATAACCTTTTAAATATTATTGTGTAAAAAGTATTTGATTTTCATTGATGTAACTTAATCTATAACAACATTCTCTTTTCCTCTATAAGTTAGTGGATAAAACATAAAATGCTATATATTGGCATAATTGATTAGACCATCTTTAGTATTTTTATCTCTATATTAGAAGTTCTGATTCAACAGTGAATTTAATACTCAGATGATCAGGGGAAAATATAGTCTTTTGAGAAAAATAAAACAGCCCCAGTGAATAAAGAAATGGAAACAAAACAGTTTATTAACAGTAATAAGCTAAACTTGGTAAAAAAATTACTTTTCTATCAGAAAAAATATAAAATTAAAACTGATATAATGTCTTCATCAATAATAGAATGTTGAAAACAAAATAAAAGAATTATTTTCTGGGACTGGAGAGATAACAGAGCAGAAGGGTGTTTGCCCTGCATGTAGCTGAACCGGGCAGACCCAGCTTTGATTCCTGGCATCACATATGATCCCCTGAGCTTTCCAGAAACAATTTCTGAGCACAGAACCAGGAGTAACTTTTGAGCACAGCTGGATGTGGTCCAAAAACAAACAACAATCAAAATTATTTCCTAGAAAAGATCTAACTTTAAACAGTTGAAAATGGTAAGAAAGACATTTATTTGTCTTACCATGGGGTGGTAGAGGAGAAATGCACCACTTTTATTCCTTCAGGTAAGGAAAAACAAAACAAAATAAAAAGCAGAATAAACTGAAGTAAGTAATCTGCAAGAAATATATACAATAATGCCTCCATTTTTATGAAAATACTCAGCAATAACTTTCAACTTTAGAGCTTGATTAAACTGGTAACTCTGAATAGGCATCATCAAACTTAATTTAATATTATATTTTTATTATATAATTAAGATTATATTTTTTTAAGGTTCTGTTTCTGATATACATCTATGGAAGCTTTGTTTTGCTGTTTTATGGGTTTGTTTTGTTTTTTTCTACATTCTTTAGTTTTTCTATTTAAAAGTAAACACCAAATGCAGTATCTTTCCATCTCTTTGGAAAAGGAATATCTGCTTGCACTTCCATTGTGTGTGGGGGCATTGATGTACAGAGAGACCTGGTATTTCCCTGGTACTTAGGTACCTTCATGCAGAGACCTTTTAGTTCCTTAGTGTTGGAGGCATCCTCAGCCTAGAGGCCGTCAGTCACAGCAAAGAGCAAAGAGCTTTTTATGGAAAGTATTAGGGCCTTCGTGGGCCTGGGTCCTTTCCACAATACTCCATTAACTGTTGTTGCCAGCCAATGGTCCATTGCAATCTTGTACATTATAATATGCCACACATCTTTTGTTTGTTGACTTGTCAAAAAAATAGTTTTCATATATGCACATATATATTTAACTATGGTAAAATACACATCACATAAAATTAGCAATCTCAATCATTATAAATTCACAGCTAGTTGTATGTATCAAATTTCACATTATAATACAACTGATCCCCAGAACTTTCTCTTTTTATGACCTTAACTTTCTACTTATAGAATTTCTTCCTAAGCTTTTAGAAAGTACTATATTGCTTTCCTTTCATAGAATGTGGCCACTCCAATTACTTCTGCCAATGAAATTATATTGCACATGTCCTTAAGTAGTTGACTGGCTTCTTACATCAAGTTGCCTTGAAATCACATTAGTCTAAATTGTTAAAATTTGGGTCTCTTCATTCCATTGTTTCTGACTTTGGCTTGGATATTTATTTCTGTCCTTTATAATACTACCAATGCACCTGAGAACTCTTGGCCACAGGCCCCACCCTTACATATTTGTACTTCTCTTTCACTCAGTCTCTTTCCTTCTTCATGCTATACTTTTTTTTTTTTTTTTTTTTTTTTTGGTTTTTGGGCCACACCCAGCGTTGCCCAGGGGTTACTCCTGGCTGTCTGCTCAGAAATAGCTCCTGGCAGGCACGGGGGACCATATGGGACACCGGGATTTGAACCAACCACCTTTGGTCCTGGATCGGCTGCTTGCAAGGCAAACGCCACTGTGCTATCTCTCCGGGCCCCATGCTATACTTTTGGGCTGAGAGTGTTGCGACAACTCTCATTTAGATCTTTGCATTTCTTCATGCAGTTATTCTAAATACCAAGTATAAGTGATATCATTTTGTATTTATCCTTCTTTTTCTGGCTTATTTTATTAAACATATCTTCCAGTTCCATCCATTTTGCTGTAAATTGCATGACTGCATCATTCCTTATAGCCATGTAGTAGTATTCCATTGTATATATGTACCACATCCTCAAGATCTACCCATCTTTTGAGGGACATATAGGTTGATTCCAAATCTTGGCTATTGTAATGAGTAGTGCAATAAAAAGGGGCGTGAATACATATATCTGGATAAATAGTTTTCCTGTCCTGAATATAGATAATTAAAAGACAGCTTGCTATGTAGTATGGAAGCTCAATTTTGAGTTTACTGAGAATCCTCCATATTGTTTTCCATAGGGGTTTGAACAGGCAGCATTCCTACCAGCAATATATGAGAATTGCTTTCTCACCACATTCCCATCAACAGAAAATGTTCCCATTATTTTTATATGTGCCATCCTCACTGGTGTCAGAAAATATCTCATTGTTGTCTTGAATTGGACTTCACTAATAATAAGTGATGATGAAATTTTTTTCTGTGTGTGTGTGTGTGTGTGTATGTGTAGTTTTGTATCTTGCTCTTTTGTTGCGTTATGAGTGGGATAAGATTGAACCAAAGAGTGTGGTTATTTAAAATAAAGCTCTGAGTTTTATTTTCCATAGCCTTTATTTCACCTGAAGATTTTCTCACTGTACTATGAAAATATAGATTTGAGTAATGTTACTAAATTCAGACGATTTTTTCTGACCATCAGATCCACTTATCTAGCACTTATTTTTCTTTAGTATTTATCAATTTTTATCACCTATCTTCCTCCAAAAATAGATTCAACAGTAATAAATAAGTACTATATAATAAAAATATGAAAATAGAATGGGATCAATAGTTACTGTAACTGAATACCCAGAGATTAGTTGTGTTTAGAAAGACTCGTTTTAGACATGCTTCGTCTAGTCCTCTAGAATAGACAGAGCACCAGAAGGAAAGTAAATTTCAAAAAAAAAAAAGAAAAAAAGGAAACATTTTTTGACAGCTAAAGTTCCCTATTAGGAAGAAAAGTGTGTAAAAGAAAACAATTATTTAAGTGAGCATATCCAGGTGTGGCACCAAACAAAACCAAAATAAACAAAAATAATTGTAGAGGAATGCATGTTTCTTTAATGTTCATTTTAATTACTATACTCTATAAACAGTATTTTTGTAACTAACTTTTGTAAATAGCCTCTACTACTACAGATAACTTTATATCACAGAAAGCATAGAGTATACTCCCAGTAAACATCCCATTAGGCAGAAATATTTAGATATACATCTATGAATACATCCTTGTAAATCTATATTTCTGTTCAGAATTATCCTCAGTATAAGTTATAGCTGTATACAGAGAACTGAGTTCATTGATTCTTCTGTAGTTTTTAGCACAGCAACACATAGCAATACATGGCAATATATGATTATGAGTGCTCCAGTCATTTCCACGGGAGGCCCAGATCTTCCCTCACTGTTTCTATGTATTCCCCAATATTTTTCTTCCAACTGATTTTTTTTTATGTTAAACTTTTTGAATGTTTGCTGTAATACAGTTATTGTTCCTGGTGCTTAAGGCACAAAAACAAACAAAACAAAATATTGGAAATAGAATTTTGATTTGATGTAGTTGGTAAGATGCTTTCTAAATACATTTTTAAAATGTTTCTGAACTTGTAATTTTCCATATTCACATATTTCTAATCTTGAGTACAAAGTTACATACCTCTCATTATTTCTTTTCTTTTATTATTATTTTATATTAATGATTTTTATTTTGACCAAAGTGGTTTACAAATAATTTACAGTAGTATTTCAGGTACTTAGTAACATTGAATCAGGGGCATTCCCACCACCAATTTGTCCTCCTTCCACCCCAGTTCCCAGCATGCAACCCATATTGCCCCTTCTTTGCCTCCCAGGCTGATAGTACAAGTGGTCCCTTCTGTGTCTAGCCTGTCTGATTGGGTATCATTTCTGTTGTAGTTGACTTTGAATTTGGTTTTCAAGTCTGATCATTTTTTATTTCTATTCAATGTTCATATGACTGTTTGGTCTTGGTGCCCTCCATTATTTCCCCTTCAATTGGAGAGTCAGAACAAGATGGTTCAAGTTATGTATTTCTATTTGTATTTGAAGGTCAGAGGAAAAAAGAGTTTAATAAAATATAAAAATAAAATATAAAAAAGTTAATAAAAGGTAAAAAAAGGAAAAGGAAAAAGGGGGGCAAAAATTCAAATGAGCAAAAACAAACAAAAATGGGAGGGGTCCTTCTAGAGACTATAAAGGAATATATTATTAGTTGTGGTAAGTCTCCTTACATATTATGTAAAATAAATCACTATATAACAAAGTATTTAATAATAGTTTGAAGTATCATGTCCAAATGTATCATATATGTATTCTCTTAACTCTCATGTAATAATTACTTGGCAGTTTAAATGACTATGAACAGATTCTGCCCGAAAATCTTGATCTGTGCATATAGAAAAAAATGTCAATGATGCACATCTCTAAAATGTTATATTGTACCATCCCCAGGATTGTTGTGCCTATTGGTTTTATGCAATTTTAAAAGAATCTCATCTTAAGAATGAACTGCACATTTCAACAATCTTTTGTGACCTGCTGCTTTTTAGTTTCTCTAATGAGTACATTCCAGTGAAAGAAGTCAGCAGTATGAAGAAAGCTAATTAAATAAATTTCAGGTCACATTATTGAAAATGAGGCCACCTGGTTCATTGTCACATTATGGAGTTTTAAGTGTCTTTGAAAAAGTAATTTTGGAGTCATTGGCTAAAACCATTGAATTTGGCATCTATATAGGTTTTAATCTTCAATTGATAAGTAAGGAGGAGACTTATCATTTGAATTGAACATCATTTTAAAAATATGGCAGTTTTAAATGCATCTACTCATAATTCCATAATTATAAATAATTTATGTTGATATTACAAGTAAGCAGCCCTTTAAGTAAGGAATTATACTTAGCTAGAAATGTGGCATGGACCCTCTAACATAGGACATACCATTTTTGTGCATCTTTTGCTGCTTTTGTAATCATATAGTAAAAACATTGAGTTGAGGTTTACTAAGAACTCAAATTTTCAAGTTTTATTTTATAGCTCAGCTCAATGTTTTAAATTCAGATACTGTATTTTCCAGCGTATAAGACAACTTTTGAAACAAAAAAGAAGTCAATAGAAAATCGGGGATCGTCTTATACACTGAGTATATCCCCAGAAATTTTTACAATATGCCGTGAAACAAAAATTGTCTGAATATTGCCACAAAATGAATTTTCCAACTCGACCCTGCACCAATCACAGGCTGCTCGGACTGCCTCTCTAACTCAGCCAATCCAAGCAGGCTTTTTATGCAATCAAATTAGACAATGTTCTGGACCTGAATCTATACTGTCAAAAGCCTGCTCAAATTGGCCAGAGTCAGAGAGGAAGTCTATTACAGTATAACCTCTAAACCTTTGCTTGTTGTGATTGGCTCACTGTGGTACATACAGTTGTAGCACAGGAAAGTTCTGTCTTATACAGTGAATATAGGCCTAAACCTATGTTTTATCTGTAAAATTAGGGGGTCGTCTTATAAGCCCGGTTGTCTTATATGCCGGAAGATATGGTATATCATTTAATAGGTTGAGTATATGTTTTGTATATAGGAATGTCTCCACAGAGCACCCTGTTGCCTTATCCCAGGACCAAAATAAATGAGAAAATAAACAACAAATAAGGGCTTTCTCTGAGGCTAAATCATAACTCTTTATTATTTTTACTTGTTTTTGTTTATTTGTTTGTTTGTTTTTAACAACCGGTAGGGCTTAGGCATACAGTTCTGACTCTGCCTTTGGGGATCACAGGATCATAGCTGACAGTACTTGAAGGAAAATCAGGTTACAGGGGATCAACCTCAATTTGGCTATGTTTAAGATAAGTGTCCTATCTCTCAGGCCACATGATTGATTATTCTTTAAATAAATAAATTATTATTATTATTATCGAGCTCAAGATATAACAACAGGTTGGCATGTGATTTATGTGCAGGACACCCAGATTTAATTTCAAGCACTGCACTTTTCTCTAAGCACCACCACTAGCTTTTCCAAACAACAACAACAATAAAACAAACAGAATTGCTTTCATGCTATGTCACATGGACATTTGTTCTTGTAGAGCTCCATCATTGTGACTGTTTTATCCATAGCAAATGGAACAAATAAATATAGAACAGAACAGCATTCTTTCCATAGAGTTTCAGTGACTAGAAATCTACAGACTCTCAAAAAGAAAAAAAAAAAAAAAGGGTTTTCATTATAAAAAAATTTCACCTGGGTCAGCTTTTTTTTTATTTAAATACCTTGATTACATACATGATTGTGTTTGGGTTTCAGTCATGTAAAGAACACCACCCATCACCAGTGCAACATTCCCATCACCCAAGTCCCAAATCTCCCTCCTCCCCACCAGACCCCCGCCTGTACTCTAAACAGGCTCTCCATTTCCCTCATACATTCTCATTATTAGGACAGTTCAAAATGTAGTTATTTCTCTAACTAAATTCATCTCTCTTTGTGGTGAGCTTCCTGAGGTGAGCTGGAACTTCTAGCTCTTTTCTCTTTTGTGTCTGAAAATTGTTATTGCAAGAATGTCTTTCATTTTTCTTAAAATCCATAGATGAGTGAGACCATTCTGCGTTTTTCTCTCTCTCTCTGACTTATTTTACTCAGCATAATAGATTCTATGTACATCCATGTATAGGAAAATTTCATGACTTCATCTCTCTTGACAGCTGCATAATAGTCCATTGTGTATATGTACCACAGTTTCTTTAGCCATTCGTCTGTTGAAGCGCATCTTGGTTGTTTCCAGAGTCTTGCTATGGTAAATAGTGCTGAAATGAATAAAGGTGTAAGGAAGGGGTTTTTGTATTTTATTTTTGTGTTCCTAAGGTATATTCCTAGGAGTGGTATAGCTGGATCATATGGCTCATAAGGGCCTTGGGTAATTTTTAAAAAGTTTCCTCTACCAATGCTGTTAGAATTAATTTTTCCCATGATGACAATGCAATATCCCTAATTAAATTTAAGATTTCTTTAGGTAAAGATGCTTGTGCCTGAATATTTGCAAATTGATTTTCTGCCATGAATAATTCATACAATAGAGTAACACCTGACACTTGTTTTTTCATACCATCTGGGCTATATAGTTTGGCTTTTACGCCTTCTGAATAGTACATTTCCCATTCAGTTTGCTGTTAAGATGACAGGCATATTTCAGCAATTCTTTTAAAATCATACAAAGTCCGAGATGATTTATGACTCCAAAGTTTTAGTAACTCCACACTGTATGGTGATTTTGGACCATACTCTTTACATGCTTTTTTAAACCGATCTAATTCTTCCATCTGACAGGGTACATAGTTAGAAACATTTACCCTGTGTAAAGGGGATGAGCCCATATTAGCAAAATTACTCTGAATAGAGTTCTGAGGCCATGCATGTGGTTCATCATCTGAATCTGCACTGTTGTGAGATTCAATTTTGTGAATAGAATCAGGCCTCACTTCTGGAGTTAGCACTGGAGGTTGATTATTGTCTGAGTCACTACTGTCATGCGATTGGCTAGAATCAGGCTTAACTTTCTGAGTTTTTTTTCTTCCAGCAAAAATTCCTATATTGTTGATGGTGGGGCTGGATTCATCAGCCCACACCTTGGTCTGAAGTTTTGTTGGAAAGATTTCTTTATTTTCCATACTGGTTTTAGCCTCATCATTTCTACACTTTCTATTTCCTAAATACCAGAAAATACCTATGCTCACAGTAACAATGTGAGTCAACACAGAAATCCCACAAACTATGACGGCTGGAGACAATGCAATTTTCATTTGAAATATAGACCACAACCATCCAATTGCAGTGATTGTCCTTAGATCAAAACCAATTAGTTTAAAACAAAATGGAGTAATCCACTTGTATAATAGAGAACCAATGTGTAAGCAAAAAGGTGGCAGAATCCACATGACTAACCACAGAAACCATTTAATGGTCAGCAGAGAAAATTTCCAATGAAGTATTTCACTTATAGTTATTGAGGGTCCAGGTAAAGCCTGTCCGGGTGCCATAATGTTGCAAGTCAGCCCCTGAAGTGGTTGACTGATGGAGGGATGGAGGATGAGGTCTTTCTCCTCCAGCTCCGACCATGCGTCTGTTACCCTGTTAATTTGATGGTTCTGAGGTGAATGCGGTGGGAAGAAAACCAACAGGCAGTCAGGCTTCCAAAGAAAACAGCTCTTTATTCCGTGAAGAGGCCAAAGCCAAAAGGCTTAAGAATAGGCCACAGGAAAAAAGCCCCTCGCCTTCCACAGACCCTTGCTTTTATGCCCCCAAATCAGGTACCACCCTAGGGTGGGAGCAGAATGCCAGGTCACACCCTAGGGTAGGGCACAATCACGGATCAGGGTAGGGTCAGTAACATAATAACCCCATTAAAATGTTT
Organism: Suncus etruscus; assembly: GCF_024139225.1. NCBI lineage: Eukaryota > Metazoa > Chordata > Mammalia > Eulipotyphla > Soricidae > Suncus > Suncus etruscus. Next base: position 44,083,805 of record NC_064857.1, read on the forward strand.
ACATACACAACAGTAAGGAGGTAACTGTTCCAATATTTCTAACTACCTTGTTGGGGACAAAGTATAAATCCTGATTATAAGAAATTAGCCAATTACTAGAATCATTAGACCCAGTAAGCTATTTGAATTGGTTCATAGTCTTTCATACAAATTATTCAACCTTCATTTCCTCATTACTCTCATTATGTGACCCAGTTCTTCTTGGTTCAGCTTAAGTGTCACTATTAAGAATTGATGTCCAAGAGATATGACATCTTTCTCCTCATGTCTCCCAAGAGGATATGTATGGTTGCTTATGTTGATTGAACAATGATTTTTTATTGTAGTCTTCTTACAATAAGTGACAATTATACTTCTAAAATTAGAACCTATGACCTAACCAAGTTAATATTGATGACTCCTCAACCAAAAGTAAATTCAGAGTTGCGACAAAACAGAGAAAATTTCTAAAGAAGTTGTCAACAAAAATAAACTTAACATCATGATTTAAAACAATGGAAAAATAATTTCTAAATTAGTTGTAAACCTTGGGGTTATTAATCTACATTTGTGTGCTCAGAGAAGTTTATAGTGACATGGATAAGGCTTAGTGTAGTAAATAGAAATAGAAAAATATATAGAATATGGTAGAAATTAATGCCAGAGAAAAATTAGAAAGGAAGAGAAAATTATATCTGTTATTATCATTCAGAATTTTATCTTATAAGACTCAGGCTATTGATAATAGTATTTTGTAATTTAAATGTCCTAGGAATACTCAACTGGGTTCTAGTTGCCCAAGAATATATTCCTTTTTGATATATTATAACAATCTGAATGAACCATAAGGTTCTTGCTCTGATTGTGATGCCATCAGCAAGAAACATCCGAAAGCCTTGAAAAAGAAAATAGAGACTTAATACTTGTACAATCTGAATATTACACTGCTCACATATGTTTGAGTAATGTATGAAAACATCTGGGCTGAGTTCTGGCTTTCATTAAAGTTAAAGGGGGGAGTGCCTAGAGTTTCCCAGGTTGACTCCATAATAGTGAAATTAAATCACAAGAATAAAAATATGAAGCTCAAAGAGAAAGAAAATTATAAAGGAAATAAGGAAGAAAATAATAATGGAAGAAAGGAAGGCAGGAAAGTAGAAAGGAAGGGAAAATGAAAGAAGGATGGAAGGAAGGCAGGAAAGTTGAAAGGAAGGAAAAAAGAAGGAAGGAAGGAAGGAAGGAAGGAAGGAAGGAAGGAAGGAAGGAAGGAAGGAAGGAAGGAAGGAAGGAAGGAAGGAAGGAAAGAAGGAAGGAAGGAAGGAAGGAAGGAAGGAAGGAAGGAAGGAAGGAAGGAAGGAAGGAAGGAAGGAAGGGAAATAAATCTAACTCAGCACAAACTAGTTCTCTAAACAAATCTGTATAATAAATTAAAACTTCTTTAATCCAGGATTGAATGTGAGTTTGAGTTAACTGTCTTTGAAGTAGATGTTTTCATATCAAAGCATAGATAAGGCACTTGTATCACAAAAAGTAAAGTAAACTTTTGGAACTTAAACTATTTCAGTGATATTTTTTCATTTTATTTTTAAATCTTTATTTAAACACCTTCATTACTAACATGATGATAATTGCATTTCAGTCATATAAAGAACACCCACCTTCACCAGTGCAACATTCCCATCACCAATGCCCTAACTCTTCCTGCTTCTCGCCCCCCACCTGTATATGAGATAGGCTTTCTACTTCCCTCATTTATTCGCATTGTTATGATAGTTGTCAGTGTAGTTATGGGAAGAGAAATGAATATAATAGAGATGGATTTCTCACTCTTAAATGAGCTATCAAGAGAGAATAGTCACCTTGATCATTATTCAAGTGATGATTACAGAGTGGCTCTATTTGAAAAGGCTTGAAAAAGATGGTCTTATAGCAGTATGTAGAGCTATGCAGTACTCATTGCTGATATATATTTATATAGAACAGGTCTTTCTATTAAGTTCTCAAGTTATATCTCTGTAATTTTACAGACCTCAAATAACATTTATATTCTACGATGCATGCACACATATATCTTGTCCATCATCTGACATACAGATTCAAAAATATACAACAGTGTGATAGGATAAAGAGCAAAAATATTACAGTATTTTAAAGTAGATTTTTTAGGATATTTTTTCTCTCTCTTCCAAATCCAAGCATTCACTTTATCTCTTTCATAATTTTTCTCTGAATTTAAACCTAAATTAACTTTTCCCAAATAATTCTTTGGATTTTATTTCTTTCAAAAATATTGAATAAAAAGAATAGAAAATGCAGAAATTAATAACTATAAAACAGGGTAAATGTTTAACATAATACATAAAAACAAATTTTAATTTTATATTCTTTTATACAAAAGAGGTGTGATACTGGAGACATATCCATTGGTGTTCAGGGCTTTCTTCATGCTCTTCAATCACAGAGCATTCTTGACAGGGTTAAGGGTGCCTTGTATCTAAGGTATCTCAGAGACTCATGGAAGACAAGTTATCTTTCTTGTTATTCACTTAATATTTTAAAATAGCTTAAAATTTTAGTTATTTTAGCTAACATTTCCAGTTTCTAAGGAAGATATAATGTCAGGCATTTTCACAGGACAATGTTTTCTTTAATTATTTATTAAACATTTATCCTTTTATTTTTTCACTGACTGATGGTTTTCACCTTGAAGTTCCATCTCTAATCTATCTAGTTTTCCCTATCTGTACTGACACCATCTCTCATTTAGTCAATGCAAGTGCTTTGATCTGTTTTTTCTTCTCTTGGTTCCTTCAAATCTATACTCCACACAGTACCCACTGTGCATACTTAACATTCATCAGGATTTGTAAGTACTTGCTAAGTAGTTTAAAGATTTTCCATTTCAACAAGTAAATGAGGTCTGAGGAGGGTTTTAACTAGATCTGAAGCTTTGCAGAGAATCTAGTTAATGGATTCTTGAAGTTCAAAATCAGTAGAACAAGAGGAAAATGAAATAATAAAAAGAAAATCATAGAGTGATTTCTAAAATTCTAATTCAAAATGATGCTCTTGATTACAGTAGGGAATGCAAAAGAAAAGTATGTTGGACATAGCACAGGAAAAAATAAAGAGTAAAAGGACTGGGGAAGTTCATGACTGTAAGTAGGCATTCCTCCAAGCACTTACCATATGAAATCATTTAAAACTCAGAGCTACCTTTCAAGACAGCTGCTATTACTAGTCTCTGCAAAGATGAGCAAAATGGAACACAGAAACAAACCATAACTTCTCTAAATCCATAACCTGGCAGTCTGAGAACTGAAACCAGTTCATCTGGCTCTGGAGTCAACATTCTCTATCTCTTTGACATGGTTCTTTGAGAGACATTAAGTACATTCCCATTATTGGACAGCTTTCAACATAAACCATTTCCAGCTCTTTCATCTTTTAAAATGAAACTTTCTACCCATTAAACTCAAAATCCCTGTTTTGCTCCCATGTAGCTATTTGCAGTTATCCTTTTACATTTTGTGTATATGAATATGATGATTTTTCTTCTTTATCAACTTTTTTGTTGTAAAATTTTTAGGAAACATACTGTCTGATGACCTTCAAATAAGGTTGTTACAATCTCTGCTAAGGGAAAAAAATAAATTTTGCCTAATAGCAGTGAAAATTTTATAGCGTTTTCTTATTGCTCTATCCTTCTCCCCCATCTAACCTTTGCCAATTCCTGCAAGTGTGCTCCAGGCACAGAAGATGGTTAATGAAAAATTGTTTCAAGATTAAACACTCCATATATTTTAGAGTTTGTGAATAAAGATAATTTTAACGTGATCTATTACTTTGGCCTCTCTTTGGAAAACTACTTTGTGCTCATTTAAGGTTCAAGAGGCCCTTATTAGCAATGATACTAGATTTATAGAAATTAAAAATCTCTGGAAGCACTATAAAAACTCACTGTCCCTAAATTAACAAAGAACTGTCCTTTTTATGTGATACTTTATTGATGTCAAATTTTTGTTATTTATTTCAAATATATAGGTAAGTGTTGAAAGTGTACATGTATAAAATTTGTGTAGTAATCAAATTATGTTCAGTAATAAAAGCTCAGAATTTATAAGGATTTAAATATGAGTTCAATTATTCTTAGATTGACACTTAGTCAGGTGACTGTCTTGATTAGTAAAAATGCTCATTCTCCTGAGTCTCAGTTTTCTCATCTATAAAATGGAAATTCATAGGCAAGAGTGAGGTATGATTATTAAGAGTTTTTTGAAATTACTTTTTATATAGTATAAATGTCATGAATACAATTTTTCATAGATATTTTATATATACATACTAAATTTTAATGTATATTTATATCTGATTTCAGAGCTTTGGCATGTTCTCAAACAAAAATAATGTCTTGGAACATTATAATTTGACAATATAACTGAATAAATTCTAACCATTTTATTGTGAGATTTTATATAAAGTAAATAAATGTTTGCACACACATATATTATCTTGTATGAAGAATCTGCTATATGTAGATAATGTTTACCAAATTGATAATGTCAATAAAGCATGTACTAAACAATATCTCTCCTTTGTAATGACATTTAATAGGAAAGAAGGAATTTCAAGAAATGCTGAACCCTTAAGACATACTAACAGAGCCATGTTTAGAACCTTCATATTCTTTACCCAATAAGGTAAAATATTTATCCCATTATTTAATATACATTAAAAACAAATATAGTAGCAATAAATTAATAAAAGTTTGTCAATGATTATATAGTATGCTATCTTCAGCCCCAGTAGAGGCTGCATTTTTTAAAGATATAGCCTTTTTATTTAAAAAAAAAAGTGGCAAATTTAGGGGCTAAATAGATAGCATCACAGGTAGGGCATTTGCCTTGCACAGGTTGCTATCCCTGGTACCCCATATGATTCCCTGAGCACTGCCAGGAGTAATCCCCATGCACAGAGCCCTGAGTGATCTTTGAGCTGAGAGCCAAGAGAAAAGCATTAAGAACTGCTGGGTGTGGCCCCCAAACAAATAAACTAACAAAACCCAAAAAAGGATATTATTATACCAATTTATTATAGACATATAGTCCTTAATTCTGAGTTTATATTCATTACAATAATTTACAGATTGGGCAAGGTATATTAGTTTAGGTTCAATTTCCTTATTAATGCTAAGATTATCATAACTTCCTTAAATTTGGAAAAACTCCCTAAATTTAGAAAAGGTATCACAATCTCCCTAAATTTGTCAACTAGCACTTCAAAAAAAAAAAAAAAGACCCTGTGAAATAACTCTGATTTCTTTATGTTGCAAAGCACTGTTACATGAGTTGTAACTTTAGTAGAATTTACGAGTGCATATTAGTAATAACAAAACATAAAAAACCTTTTTCTGGGACTTTTCTAAATTTTATGCATTTTTTTTTATCAAACCAGCACAGTAGCAGTTGATCCTTTACTGTCAGTTTGATTTTTTTTTTATGAGAAATATTCTGCCCAGCACTCAGTTCAAGAACACCAGTGCCTCCCAGTTACCCCTACACATTTCAAAGAAAAATCTGCTTAAAAGAACTGTTCTGTTGCCTAAAGCAACTTTCTGTCAGGAAACTCAGGAGTAGCTGACCTTAATTTTATATGGAAAAGAAAAACAAATAAAAAAAAAGGAGTAAGTTGTGGTTTGGCAAGAAAAGTCTGGAAAATGTGAAGCAAAGGAGCAAAGGCTGTTTATGAAAAGAAGTGAAAAATTATGACATTGCCATCGTACTTTCAAACAAAATGGATAAAAAAAATAAAAATAAATAAGAAGAAAACTGACTCCCCAAACCTTTAAATAAATTCTTTTTTTCTCATCAACCATCGCTTTCAAACAATTGGCTGCAACTCACCTGCAGTCCTATTTCCACATCTGGTTTATAATTTAGGTTTGTGGTCTATATTGACAAGTCCAGTGCAAACTTCTATATTTGACATTAAAGTGAGCTGGCATGGGTGTGTATTTAAATATAGGAGAATCAAAGTATAAGAACAAAACTAACTATAAAGAGCATATAACAATAATCTATATTTACAGTCAAAATCAACCCTGTATTTTAGATGGAGCCTTAACAGGGGGCAGAAAATTTTAAAAATAGCAATAAAGTACTTTCATACAATGGCCTTGAAAGTCCTACAGATTTATTTTTATATGCTTTTGCACATATTATATAACTTTAAGGTTTATGTAACATTTTTGACCAGAGAAAAATTATGCTCTCAGTTGTCAGAAAGAGTATATCTACCTATCTCTGCAGAGTTCATTTTTTCAAGATCACAGTTATTGTCCTTGTCCTTAAAGATATATCCCAACTCCATTCTGGCCCTCTTCCATGTCTAGTTACTATTTAGATTTTGCTCTGTCTTTCATTTGTTCACTTACCTAATCTCAACCTCCAGTTCTCCATCAGAAACTGCTTGACCTTGCAAATTCTTTTATGTTATCTGTCCCTGCCACGTGTAGATGTCCTACTCATTTTTGTTTTCCACTTAGTAATTTTCTGGGAGACATTTTCCTTTACCTGTCCATTCAGAAGTTAATCTTCTCTCTGTAGTCCTTTGGACTTTTCTTTGGACTCCTGTTCAAATCTTTGTTACAGACATATAATATGATAATCATACCTTTGTTTTCCTGCAATACAACTAGACTTCTTTGTTAATTCTAGAACTTATTCTGAAAGTAATTCAGAATACCAGAGAGATCAAAATAAGCTCAGTTTCATGATTTAGTTTATGAATTAATGGTTTGAAATATTATCTCAGCTTGCCCTGTATGGAAACCTTCATTGCTTTCTCAGAACAACATCAGGTTTATCAGAGCATGTTTTCTTTCCATTTGCACTGCCCAAAAGATGTTAGACTGTAAAATATATGTCAATGGTGGGCATTTTGTCTCTTGCTAAACATTACCAGGAAGACCGAACTCTTTCTTGTACCTAAAGTGCAGGTGAGTCACTCTAAAGCTCCATAGGAAAGCAATACATGGAAGTGGCTGTTCAATGATATTTAATAATCCTTTTTAGTATTAAATAATGATTATTATTTATTTTATTGGTTTTTGGGCCACACCAGGTGATGCTCCTGGCTATGCACTCAGAAATCACTTCTGGCTTGGGGGACCATATGGGACATTGGAATTGAGCAGAGATCTGTCCTGGGTCAGCCATGTGCAAGGCAAATGCCCTATCACTGCTCTATTGCTCTGGCCCCAATAATGATTATTTATTAAATATATTATTACATCACATATTGAGTCACTGTTTCTTTTTTTTCTTTTTTTTTTCCTTTTTTTTTGGTTTTTGGGCCACACCTGGCGGTGCTCAGGGGTTACTCCTGGCTGTCTGCTCAGAAATAGCTCCTGGCAGGCACGGGGGACCATATGGGACACCGGATTTCGAACCAACCACCTTAGGTCCTGGATCGGCTGCTTGCAAAGCAAACGCCGCTGTGCTATCTCTCCAGGCCCCATTTTTCTTTTTTTTTTTTTTAATATATTTATTTAAGCACTCTGGTTATAAAATTTTCATTGTTGTTTTAAATTCATAGAATGTACACCAGCCTTCAACAGTTCACCCCTCCGGCCACCAGTACCTCCTTTTCTCCCCCACTGTCCCACCCCACCCCATCCCCACCGTGCCTGTTTCTAGAACAGGCAATTTGCTTCTCTGTCTCTTTCCTTTTATACACTATGGTTTGTTTGCACTATTGTTAATGGAGAGATGCCTTGCATATCACTTTCTACCCTTTCAGCACTGAGTTCTTGTCCAGAGTGATCAGCTTCAACTCTCATTGTCATAGTAGACCCTTCTCCACTCTACATGCACTCACTGCTCTCTTTAGCAAGCTTTCTACCCTAAGCAAGATCTCTGACTCTTATTTTTATTGTCTATGGATAATATTAACACACTATATCTTGTTATATTTTATTTCCCACAAAGGAGTGAGATTATTCTTTTGTTTTTGTTTTTGTTTTTTTTTTGGCCACACCCATTAGATGCTCGGGGGTTACTCCTGGCTAAGCACTCAGAAATTGCCCCTGGCTTGGGGGGGACTATATGGGATGGCGGGGAATCGAACCGCTGTCCTTCCTTGGCTAGCGCTTGCAAGGCAGACACCTTACCTCTAGCGCCATCTTGCGGCCCGAGTGAGATTATTCTATGACTTTCCCTTTTCCTCTTATTTCACCCAACATAATAATCTCTGTGTCCATCCAAGTATAAGCAAATCCAAAGCATAATTCTCCATAGTGTAAACAGGAACTGAACACATTTTTTAATTAAATTTATAAACAGCTTTTGTGACTAGCCCTTCTTGTTTCTCTATACAACCTTTTTCTCAATCCACTAAACATTAGGTCCAGTTGGTCATTCCGAACCATAGCCATTACTTGAGACGCCTAATTTTTCCTATCGAAATTTGAATGAGTCTCTTGAAAAGCATGAAGTAATTTAGAAGCTAAAATTACAATATCATTGACAAAACACAACTTGACAAAAGAGAACGTATTGGATTCATAGACATACTAGTGAAGAGATTTATAGAAATGAAAGAAAAACTCAAAGGCGATTATCATATTTGAAAATCAAACCATGTTTTTAAAAAAGAGCAATACATTTGTGAGGAATTAGCAAAGTAAAGAAAATCATTTTTGAGTCTTAAAACAATAAATTTTTAGAAAGGTAAATAAATGTATGGTGAAACTAATGAAAGAATTAAAATTTTATTTGTTTTACTAAGACCTTGTTATTTAAAAAACACTTATAGTTGCTTCAGGAATACAATATTCCAACACAGTTCCACCATGAGTGTGACCTTTCCTCCACCAATGTCCCTAGGTTCCCTCCCATCATTTAGTTTACCTTATTCATAGTGTATAACAAATTAATTTCATGTTGCTTGCTCCAACAAAATTTAAAGAAATATCAAATATAATTGATATAAGAACTATTCTTAAAAGTTTGCTATGCAGATTCCTCTTTGTGTCCTCTCAGATATCATACAAGTTTAGATGATTTTCAATTATATAGAGTCATCAATCTTTTTATGTCTAGGCGAGGGAAAGGAAGACGCTTTCTCACACACACAAATTTCTACATATTGCTCATGGACAAATGTGTTTTTCTTTAAGAAAATATATTTTTCATAGTTTACTCTAAATAACCTTTAAATTAAAGTCCTTCTTATGCCAAAGTGGAATTCTTTGCAGGGGTCCTCAAACTTTTTAAACAGGGGGCCAGTTCACTGTCCTTCAGACTGTTGGAGGGCCAGATTATAGTAAAAACAAAAATTATGAACAAATTTCTATGCACACTGCATATATCTTATTTAGAAGTGAAGAAACAAAATGGGAATAAATACAATATGTGGCCCACGGGCCATAGTTTGAAGACCCCTGCTTTAGAGTATCATAGTCTTCAGACTTAACAGACAGCTACCTTATTTTTTCACACTTCTTCACACTATGAAAACAAATGTAATTGTTCTGATCTGTTGTGTTCAAGAGATGGTTACCAAAGGGCACTGGTACTCAGTATTGGTTATCAAGGAAAGGAGGATAATAAGCAAATGGGGAGAAAGAAACACAGAAGATGAGTCCATGGTGGTAGTGTTGGCCAAGTTAGCTCTGGTTTAACTAAATTATCTTTTATTTTTCATTTACTTCAAGGAGACTAGAATGGTGAGTATTTATAAAAATCAAATCACAAATGCAGAAGTCCTTTACATAATTGTGACAGGTCAGTTTCATTTTAAAGGATCTGACATATTAGGCTGTGAAAAATTTTCCACAATGAATAGATCAATCACCACAATACAAAGGTTACAAAATTAAACCTTTACAATAAAAATGATCTAAAATGTTAATTAATAATAGAAATATGATTTATTTAATAAAATATATAAACAAATGAGAGAGCATTGAATTTATTATCCAGAATGTTAGACCCACACCATTTCCGCCTACTTGCCTTCTCCATACACAACTTCCTCCATCACTATCTCCACACTCACACCTAAAAAATAATCGAATTATTTTCACACAATTAACTTGATATTCTATAAGGAAGAAAGCATCTGAAGATTTGAGATATTTGGTAGATTTTTTTTTGTTTGTTTTTGGGCCACACCCGGCATTGCTCAGGGGTTACTCCTGGCTGTCTGCTCAGAAATAGCTCCTGGCAGGCACGGGGGACCAAATGGGACACCAGGATTCGAACCAACCACCTTTGGTCCTGGATTGGCTACTTGCAAGGCAAACGCCGCTGTGCTATCTCTCTGGGCCCTATTTGGTAGATTTGAACATCAACACTATACTTTAATTATTAAAATTCATCATCCATCATATTTGAGTTAACATTATTATAATAAATACATAAAATATCTGTCCAACAAATAATCAATATAGCATACTTTATTGCATATACTTGTCAATCTTTTTATTCCAACATAAGTATTAAGATCTCCCACCTTTGTATCTGAGGATGGAAAACAAAAAAGAAAGAAAACATGTATAGTGTAAATGAAAAAGTAAAATTCATACATACTACAAAAGGTAAAGTTATTTAATCAATGCAATTCGTTCAAATTCATAATTTGGCATTTAGATTCAATAATTTTTTTTTGTTTTTTGGGCTACACTAGTGACACTCTGGGGTTACTGCTGGCTATTCTCTGAAATTGCTTCTGGCTTGGGGACCATATGGGACTCTGGGGGATCAAACAGCAGTCTGTCCTAGGTTAGTGCATGCAAGGCAAATGACCAATTGTTTGTGCCACTGCTCAGGCTCCTAGATTCAATAAATTATTTTAAAAAACATCACGCTCACAAAATGTTTGCAGAAAAGTATATATATATATATATATATGTGTGTGTGTGTATATATATCCATATATATCATACATATATGTATATATGTAATATCACCTTCACAAAATGTTTGCAGTAAAGTATATATACATATATGTATGTATATATGTATATATATGTTAGTCTGGAGTTATTTTAAATCATTATAAGGAAAATTTTCAAACTAAAACAAACAACCACATTTAAAAATGAACTTGCTAGTGTACTGGTGAAGGTGGGGTGCACATTTTATGATTGAAACCCAACTACAAATGTATTTGTAATCATGGTAGTTAAGTAAAGATATTTAAAAAAAATTGCCAAGGAGGAAGACTAGGTGTTAGAAGGGAACTGGGGCCATTGGTAGAGAGAACATAAATCTGGTGATGAAATGGTGTTGCAATATCATATCTGAAACTCAACTGTGAAATGTATTTGAAAAGAATAAAATAAATGAATATATCAGAAAAAATGGGTGGACCACCACTGAATTTGTGTATTTGATAAATAGAGATACATTTACTTTAGCCTATGTTTGAGAGACGATAGTGCAGCTTGCTTTTAACCCTTAGGTATTTAATGATAGAAAGAAGAAATAAGACAGATGTTTACCTTCCCCTAGGCAGAACTCCAAAGGAGACTAAATGAAAAATGGCCAAAACTTAAAACTCACCTTACAGATTTATTCTTTTAATGGAATGTTTAAAGAACAATTTTAACAACAAAGATTTTTGATGCTCCACAAAATGTTGTCATGGGGAAAAATTTATTAGTGACTCTGAATCTAAAAGCAAAGGAGCAAATCTCTGGGTAGAGGAGAGTTATGGATGTTGTTTATATTTTACTTTTAATTTTTATTTTTACAAGTACAATGAAAATGTTGCAAGTGATCTTATCGAATTACTCTATCTCTTTAGGCAATTTAGGTTATTTTATTATTATGCTAATTTTACATATAAAACCTACAGTTTAATTTCTTCTGAACCTTAATATTTCAGGTTTTATATCATATGTATTGTTTTTATATTTTTCTTCCTTTTTCTCTTTCTTTTCTTAAACTAATTATTATAGTCTCTAGAAGGTCTCCTCCTGGTTTCTGCTTATTTGAACTTTTGCCCTCCCCCTTTTTTCTTTTTCTTTTTTTTATTACCTTCAAACAGAACCACATAATTTGAACCATCTTGTTCTGCCTCAAATTGAGGGGGAAATAATGGAGGGCACCAGGACGAAACAGTCTTATGAACATTGAGTAGAAATAAAAAATGATCAGGCTTAAACACCAAATCCAAAGCTAAATACAACAGAATTGAAAACCAGTCTCTAACAAGCTAGACACAGAAGGGACCACTTATACTTAGCAACCAGGGGGCAAAGGAGGCGCCATATGGGATACATGCTGGGAACAGGGGTGGAGGGAGGACAACATTGGTGGTAGGAATATCCCTGATTCAATGTCACTATGTATCTAAAATACTACTGTGAATGATTTTGTCCCTGATTCAATGTCACTATGCACCTAAAATACTACTGTGAATGATTTGTAATCCACTTCGGTCAAAATAAAAATTATTAATAAAAAAGAGCAATATATATAACCTAAAATTTGAAATGCAGGGGCCAGAGTGGTGGCGAAAGGGGTAAGGTGTCTGCCTTGATTGTGCTAGATCCCCCGGTATCCCATATAATCCCCCAAGCCAGAAGCAATTTCTGAGCACATAACCAGGAGTAACCCCTGAGCGTCACTGGGTGTGGCCCAAACCCCCCCCCCCAAAAAAAAAAACCTGAAAAAATTTTGATATGCAATCTTTAGAATATTTTAAGGGAAGGAATATTTAAAATTCTTAAATTTGTTAGTACTTACCCTTATATTTGAATAATGTATTAGATCTTGGATTAATCAGGTCACAGTGATTTAATTACTGCAATAATCGCATGGGTAAAGAAAGACATTTCCTTTAATTTTAATTTTTTTTCTTTTTAAAATATTCTTCATTTGTTAATTAGAATGCAGTTCTAGTCTGATAAAATTCACAGAACCAGTGAGAATCTGCTTTTAATTAATTTAAGGTACTTAACAAATGCAGAGTACAAGGCAAATGTGTACACAAGTAAAGGTCACTAAACCTATTTGAAGCAATATTTGAATGCAACTTAAAATGCTCCACAATCCTTTTAGCAAACCACTAATAAGTTTCCTCTCATAAATTTGTCTTCTTTGAATCAGCCCTTCAAGACTAAATTCATCATTGAGTGTGTGCTTTCCACTTGGCATGCACCACACAGCATCCTGGTTCAGAGATAACTGCATGGTCTTTTCCTTTTTTACACATATCTAGTATGGTGCAAAAAGCTGTGACATTGCCCCCAAGTATGCTCACATGAGAAAAAAATACCTAACCCAAGACCTCTAAAATTTGCAGCAAATTTTATAAGCTGCCTCTAAGATACCAAGTTACACATTCAAATTATTTTTTAAAGATAATTTACAAGCTGATTTTCAACCAGCAAAAGGTGTGTCCACAAAGGAGACTCTCAAATAATCAAACCCCATCTACTTGAGCTATGGTATCACTGATAATACCTTTGATAATCTATTAATATCATGAGAGTCTCCTCAAAGATGAGAATATAATAGAAAGTGATATCAAAATTGAACTGTAAAACAAGGAGAAGAAAATTGCTAAGTTTATTATATTTTTGTTATTTCATTTAATCTAGAAACTTACTTTTTAAGCATTGAAATCTGATGAGAAAGACAGAGGGAAGAAGATTGAAAGCGTAAGGAGAGAAGGAGAAGGAAAGAAGAAAGATGGATAAAAGAAAAAAAATAATTAATTCTTGATCAATAAAGCCAGAAACCTTAGGTAGGAAGTAGAAAAGCAACATTCATTTTCAATGCCACAAAACATATCTCTAAAGAAACACCTTCATTCTAGAAAAACACATTTAACAGAAAATGCCCCCATTAACAGCTGATAAGGACCAGCCCCTACAGGACACTGATGAAAACGCTTTAACCTTATCAGAAACTAATATTGCTCCTTAAGTTTCATTATTCTAGATGTAGCTATTAACTATATTAAGCATATGCAATTCTTTGTATGTTAAGCACATGTAGAATACCAAATTAATACCTCTTTTCTGAGTGCTTATATTTTCTGGGCATTGTGCATTAATTACTCCATTGAGGTCAGCATACAAAAAGGCATCCCAATTTATATGGTAAACTTGATAAATTTTTAAATAAGTATATGCCTGTGAAACCAACACTAACAGCATGGCAACGAACATATGTATTACTCAAAAAATCTCTTTTCACTCTTATTAATTTCTATTACCACTTTTTGCCATTATACATATGTATATACATATATATATATATATAAATTCTACCCTCTTAGCAAATATTTAAGTACATAACTCAGTATTGTTAACTATAATCACTATACTATACAGTAGGTCTCCAGGATTTATTGATCTTTAAACTAACTTTGAAACCTTTAATTAATATATTTCCATTTCCTCCATTCCATTCCCTCACAGTCACTATTCCATCATTTCTGTGCATCTATTTTTATTTCCTCTTATAAAAGCTTTTATGTAGTTTTATTTCTCCTGTATCTAGCTTACTTTACTAGGCATAATGTACTTCATGTTCTAGACATTATAAATCTTTGCAATCTATTTCAGGCAAAGAAACAGAAACTTTCCTAAAACATTCTTACATATTTACTTTTTCCTTCTGAATGACAAAGGTCTGGAGCATGGTAACTCATCTCAATATACAACAGTACATTTCACGTATGTCCAACATTACTGCCTACCAACACTTGACAAATTATATCTTACTCTAAAAGGAAAAAGTAATTTTATTTTCAGTAATCTGTAATTCCCCATTTTCTCAGATTAACTAAATAGAAAAGTTCTGAATATAAGTGTTATCACATGCTTCCATTTTATATATTTTATTTAATATATATATATGTACTTTCTTGCTATGAGTACATACAGTCAGTGTGTACACACAGAAAGAAGAAAAATAATATCAAGTTCTAAGATTTTCTAACTTCCCAAAGATTTCCTATGCTAAATAAAATGTGAAATTTTAAACACAGTTCTATCAAAAGTTGATAACATATTTAGTCTTCAGAGTATGCTTTTTAGAACTAGATAAATTAGTGCCACAGTATTTTGTAGAATAAATTATTGTAGGTTGAATGATCCCTCTCAAAATTCATATGCTGTCATTTTAATCCACAATATCTTAAAAATTGTACATATTTAAAGATATATTTTAAAGAGGAAATTATACTAAAATCCAGTAACTTAAATAGACCATAAAACACTAAGATTTGTCGATATAAAAAGGGGAATTCAAGGGTCAGTAAAATGTTTCAAACGGCTGAAGTGCATTCTTTGTATGTGGAAGACCCTGGGTTCAATTCCTGAAACAAATAATTTCCCTGAGCATCACTTGGAATAATAAGAAAGATGGGTGCTGTGGGTATACCCCATGCACTTCCAGATGTATAATTTTAAAACAAAACAAAAAAATGGGGGTGTGATTGACGTGTTTGCATATAGAAAATATACAATTTATAAGAAGTGGGTCTTAGAACAGTCCTTACATATAGTCCTCAAAATTGGCATCACCTGCAATTCTCATCTCCTGAACCATGAGGACATAATTTCAGATCACATGCTTTACTGGTGTTTTATGTTATTCTGTTTTTCTTTTTATTTTGTTTGTTTGGAGTCCAAAGTCAGCTGAGCTCTGGGCTTTCCTAGTCCTGTGTTCCGTAATGACCCCTTTCATGGATTTGGGGATGATAAACAATACCACAGATTGAGCCTGCGGTGGCAAGTGCTCTACCAGCTGTGCTGTCTTTCTAGTTCTCCAATTTATGCTTTGTGAAAACAGCCTCAGAAAATTAGCTGAAGCACTTAGATTCATATAGCAAAGCTGAATGAAATGATGTACTATGTACTGTATCCCAGCGGAAGTTGGTCTAGAACTATTAATTTGGTTTTACAAAAGTGGAATTTAAAGCAAAATAGACATATACTAAATAAAAACTAGTTTAACATGTTTCTGTTTAATTACCATGGGAGGTATAAAAGATTCTGTGAAAGGTAAATTATTTTTTCTTCTCTATTCAAATATCAGTATTTTAGGATCTACAGGGCAAGTTAGTGGTCTCTTAAACTTTCAGTTTCCTTTATGTCCTATCATTTGAGGATACATTGATATTATGGGAATTTATAAACTCTAGGCTGCAAACTTTAGGCTTGAAGACTCATGCAGGTGAATTCAGTAGAAAGATAATTTGGTTTTTGGTTTGTGGGTCACACATGGCAACGCTCAGGGATTACTCCCGTCTCTGTGCTCAGATATCACTACTGGCAGGGTTGGGTGACCATGTGGGATGCCAGGGATCAAAGCTGGGTCAGTTGAGTGCAAGACAAATTCCCTGCCCTCTGTGCTATTGCTCCAACCCCAGTAGATAATTATTTTAAAAGAGAATTTATTTAAACACTGATAAATTTTCCCTAGGCTTGCTAGGAAGTTCCCTCCAGGTACATGTTGTTGGAGGAGTGTCATGCAAAGGTATAAAGTCTATTGCTTCTCTAAAGCACCCCTGGATGAGAGTGTAAAGTGAGTGCCTTTGAATGCGATGCACTAGCACAATGCACCTGTAACATGAGACATTACTGGAATTTTATAACATGTTACATACGAGCCAAAAATACTATTTCACAGTAAAATTAGATCACATTCAAGTGAGTGCTGAGATATAAAAATAATGAGGTTAATAATGTTATTAAATGTTGTACAAAATACTTCTGTATCAGAGAAGATTAGCATGGCTCCTGTGCAAGGATGACACGCAAATTCGTGAAGTGTTCCATATTTTTAAGAAAAAAAATACTTCTGTATCTTTTGGATACATGTTCAAAAATAATATCATAAATTCAAAAAATATTTGAAAATAAAATATTTCTAGAATTGTATTAGCATTTGTTTAGTCAGAAGAGTACTTTTTTATATCTCCCTTGCTCAAAGTGAGATTGAGGAGTTTTGATATATCCTACAATGAGTTAATTAAAATATAATTGAAAGCTCAAAGATAGAAAGACACTGCTTGTAATCATGGTGCTTAAATAAAGATTTTATTAGAAATAAAAAAAGAAATAAAAAAGATAGAAAGATATTTTTTCTTATCCTTTTTTTTAAATTATCTTTATTTAAACACCGTAATTACAAACATGATTATAGTTGTATGATTATTTTATGGAAAAAACAGATAAATGAAAAATGTAAAAAGAAAGTATAGAGACCAACTTTGGTAGAGTCAAATTAACCAATCTGAATTGATATAAATAAAAATAAAAATATCATTTAGGATGTGTAGAGATACTTTTTATTATACATCCTTAGTGAATGTCCATTTAAGATATATATAAAGATCACATATAGAGATGCATTTTCACATCCTTCAAAAGATTAGAAAATTATGCTGTATTTGAGAAATTCACAATTATATTGATCTTTTATAAAACATTTTTTTCAAATATGTTTATTGTCTATTTTTAATTTTTGTGTTCTTTGGATAAAATCCCAGCCCACTAAGCATAAGAAAGTATTTTGAAGTCTTAACTACAGCAAGAAAGAGATCCTGAAACCCAAGTACAAACTGCCTGTAATCATGGTGCTTAAATAAAGATTTATAAAATTTTTTTAAATAAAAGCATTTATATTTGTAGAAAAAACGATCCTTAATTTGACCAAATTTCCTAATTTATATATTTTTGGAGTGTGCATAAGTGTTCAGGTTAGGATATATATTCCTGAAGAATAATATTCTTTCTTTTTCTTAAAACTGGTCTGTTCTTACAATCTGAAGTTTTAGTAATGTATTAATTCCCAGAATGACATTACTCTCTGAAGAGATCACAGGAAAGCTTTTGGGTTTAAGAAATAATCTAGATTGTTTATATGCATAAAGAGCAAGGAAAGCTCCTTCAACAAGTGGTATTGATAACACCTAATACTCACTTGCAAAAGTAAGATCTCAGACACCAATTTCATACCATGAACAAAAGTTAATCTGAAGCATATAAAAGACAATATCATACCTAATTCCATAATTCATACTGTGAAAAACATAGATTTAATTCTTCAGGATATTGGCTTTAATGTCATCTTTTCAATGCAATACCACTGGTCAAGAAAAAATACATAAAACAAACAAATTGAGCTACATCAAATTAAGAAATTTCTGTACTGCCTAATAAATAATGGGAGAGAAAATTTTTTCACCATACATCTGACAAAAGGTTAACGTAATAACCAAGAAAGTAATCTCTTTCAAAAATTAACCAACAATAAAAACCCAACTCTAAATAGGAATAAAAAGATAAACAGAAATTTCCTCAATGAAGATATACAGGTAGCAAACATGTCTATAAAAAGTGCTCTTTATCACTTATTACAAGGAAAATAAAAATCAATAAAACAATAAGACATGCAAACCAAAACAATGAAATATTACCTCACACTAGTGGGAATGACATCCCGATAACTGTGATGGTGAGATATGAGGTAAAAGGAACTCTCATCCAATTTTTATGGAAATATCAACTGACTCAAGTATACATGAAAAATATCTCAAATCTATAGAGACTTCTCAACAAATTAAGAATTGAGCTTCTATATCCAACAGTGGACTCAACAATTCCAGTACTTTACATATACCCCACAGGCAAATTTGAAAAAGAACCAGAAAGTTGAGCAGACTATGAGCTTCTAATATTTACTGAGACCTATATTCTTTACTTGTGAAATTGACAAATGCCGAATATACTGAGTGAGAACAATAAAAAGGGGTTATATTTTAGCAAGAAATGATGCTTATTGTTTAAAAAAACTTAAAAATAGTTTCAAATATATAAAACATGTATTTCATGCTTTCAACCACATATTTTTAATATACCTATTAGATATATGTATTTGCAAAAATATTAAACATGATTGATAATATAATACCAGAATTTTCTCAGTACCAAATAAATTAAAACCCCACAAACAAAGGAATGAAATGAGTAAACAGAGTGGGGGAAAAAATTAACAGGTTATATAACAAAAAAAGCAAAAACCTTTTTCATAATCATAACTTTATTCTAAATATTGTATTTTAAAGATTACCATTCCTTCAATGTTCATGTAAATATAAAACAGTAAATAAAATTAACCTTTATTTTAGAAGTTTGTAGATGTAGGAATTGTCTTTAACAAGGGTCTAAAGCCAGCTGCATTACGGAATCAAAAAGAGCTTCTAAAAATAAAACTTCAGATTGTAAGAACAATTGCATGCAAGGCAAATGCCTTACCGCTTTGCTATCTCTCTGGCCCCCGACATTTTTGAGAGCAGAAAGACAGTATAGCAATTAATCCAGCCAACCCCAGTTCAATCTCTGGCACCGCATGGTCCCCAAGAAGAGAGCTGAAAGTAGCCCTTGAGCAGGTTAGTTGTGTTCCCCAAATAGGAACAAAACAAAACAAAAGAAAAGCCAACCAACCTTTAGTGTAAAGAGAAGGCAAGAGGTCCTTGTCATGCATGTAGTTGACCCTGTTCAAACTCAGTCCAATTCCTAGCACTCTAGAGGGTCCCTCCAGCTCTGCTACTCCTGCAAAGAGCCAGGTAAGCTCTCCTAACCCCCTGCATAAAAGACTATCTTTGTATTGCCCTTGCTTCTTCAAAAAGGATCCTTAGACTCTTTTCATGTACCTGTCTGCTTCTGGATTCTCTTTTCTGTTATTTGGTCAATGTATCTCTTCCTTTTCTAATAGTTAATGCTTTGAATGCAGTTTAACTAAATCTTAAAATCAGAAAAATAAAAATAAAAATAAAAAACCTGCCAGGAGTTATTTATTCTTTTTTCCCAAAGAACATAAATTAGAGTTTTAAAAGGTTAACTTGGTTACCACACTATTTTCATCTCAAATGATTCTATAGTGTTCTGTTGGGTGAAAATGACTCTGATTTGTCAGATGCATTTAATTTGTACAAGAACCAGGCTAAATATTCTCACACTTTTCATTTTCATTAAAAATATCTAAAATTAGTATTATAAATTTTTAAGTGGTAACAAAATAAAAAAGCAAAATTCTATCTAAAAGAAAAATCACTATAAATAGTTACAATAAAATTATGTAGAATTATAATTAATGGGAAAATTAACTATATAAAACTATATATCTACTTCGTCAATGCACAGTGAAAATGAAATTCTAAGCTGAAATACTTTGGCTTGGCTCCCACAATGGATAAACTTCAAAGTCAGCACTAAAAGCACTAAAAGTCAGCACTGCATGTTCCAAAACAAATCTGTCATCTTGTGCTTTCAATAAATATCTTAGTTCTTCTAATAAAGTATTTCAGATCCTACATAGGTAAGGAAAGGAAATGAAACCAATTTGGAAATACAATTTGTGAAACTATTTTGGAACATGCTATGTCACTTTATTAAGAATATAAAGATAGGGCTATCATATAATTCAGAAATTACTTTTTAGATATTTGTCCAAAGTTTGCAAAGATGTTGAGTAGATAGGTAGATAGCATATGTCATGAATGTGGTCTAGATAATAATATGAGAAAGGACAGAAAGAAGTGAAGTAAGGAAACAAAATTCCTAATATTTAAGAAATGTCAAGCAGAGTGTCACCAAGGTCAAATTTATAGTGAGGAGAAAATTTCATGTAGTTTTATGCTCCAGTGAAGATTTCTCCTTTGTTAACACTCCAGGAATATAACAAGGTCGTCTTTAAGCAATCCCTGAGGACACTCTAGCTCTGTAAATGATCATTATAATACTTTATCATAACAAAACCATTCCTATCAGAGCTAGCACAGGTTTAGTTACAATAAATGTCAGGCCCTCTTTAACTACCCATTTTGGAAGGAGTGTGGAGGAAAATAAGAAAAGCAGGAAGTCTGAAACCATAAGCAGAGAAGAAATACAGACAAAACTGCTGTTTTATTTTTAGGATTCCCATTCCTAGTGTTAGAATCTAAGATTTAAAATGAACTGTAACCTAAATGTTGATGTTAGAAGATGGTGTGCCTTTGTTTAGAGATAACATTGCTTTAGCTTCTATACTCTGCTTTCTTGAGGAAGTTAACTGCCGTAAACCTGGCTTTGCTGTGAGTCTAAGTGCAGCCATGACAGGTTGCAGTTTTATGGTAGAAAGAGTAGGCTCAGAAAAAAGTCAATTTCTGGAACCAGACCCTAGGGGTAAATGCCAGAAATTACATGCATACAAGGCTAAACGGCAGCTGATAGAAGGCCAGATGACACTTCACCCTGGATCTGGCTTAAGTACCCCTTTAAAATTGACATGTGAGCTATTCTCGAGGTCCTCATTTCTTAGGAGATGTTGGGTCCCTTTATTATGGAATAAAGTCTTGTGTTTACGTTACTGTCTGTCTCCCTGGTGGTCTTTTGGGTGGCAGATCTTGAGTTCCAGGCTTAACATTAGAATTTTTGAAAAATGTATTTGCCACTTCTTATTTTTAAATACTGTAGCCTCATCAGGGAGCTTTTCTGCTCAAATTTTAAATACATGTTTGCACATAATATTTTGTGCTTCCCATGAAATTCTCCTAAGGAAGAAGAAAATATGAGGCAGGAGGATTGTACATGCATGCCTAAACTCAATTTCCAAGTTTTATGAAAAAAGAAAATAAAGAGAAAATTGAAGTACCCCAATGTTAACCTCAGTGTTATTTATAATGGCTACAATAGGGGAGCAGCCATTGTGCGTAGTGATGATAAGTAGGTAAAGACAAATATGCTACTTTCAAGTATTAGGAGATTATATATTGCTATTGGAAACTAAATGCAAAGAATTTGAAGGAATTATGTGAAGAAAAATTATGTGAACTCAAAAGCCGAATATTAGAGAATTCCATATATATGTGTGCAGAATAAGAATGTAATTTTTAAAAGAGACAGTAATAAAAGGCAAACCATCTTTGTATAAAATATATTAGAAGGCAAATATTGGAGAATTCCATGTATGTATGCAGTATAAAGATGCAATTTTTTTAAAAGACAGTGCTAAATAAAAAGATAAACCATCTTGATATAAAACCATATTGACATAAAACTGAGAAGGAGGTGAAGGAAGAAAGGCAATTTGGGAAATGTTATGAAAATAAATAGTAATATAACCACTAAAAGGTACACTATTTTTCAATGGAATGTATTTAAAAGAAAAAAATAAGAAAAGATAAATGAGCAAGTTAAGAAAACTGCCCTAAGAGGTTTCATAGAATAGAAAAGGTATAAAGGATATAAAAGGTTTTATATAGTGTATAGTTTTTTATGTGGATATATAATGTGAAGATAAATTGAAAGGGGGAAATGACAGAAATAGTACCAAAAAAAAATAGCCAATATTTATTTAGAGACATGTATGTGCAATCCGCTGTTTTATAGCATAGGTGATCTTTTCGCAAGCATAAACAAAATTATGCTTCTCAACTCAACATGTTTACAAGTCAAATGAATACCTTGTCAACATGCATATTCTTCTTCAATTGTCTGCCTGGACTATGGGAGTTGCTATTTCTAAGGCTTACCCTCAGACCACTTACTCCCTCAATAATGGTATGATGGGCTCATTTAACTGTTCATTATTTTCCACCAGTGGGATTAGACATGTAACTAAGTGATAATTGCTTGCCTTGCTAAACAAAATTTATTTTAATCCCCAGCATCGAAAACAAAAAAGATAAGACAAAAACACAAATAACGATGCCTACTGCATTTCAATAGATTTCAATAATGGCAGGTGGCAGGTGGTTTTATCTTAAAAAAAAATATAGCAGATATTTGACTTTCATGTAGCTAACCCAGATGCAATTTCCTCAGGACTGAGAATCTCTAGGAGCAATCCTGAGCATACAGCCTGAAGTTGGTCCTGAGCTACCAGATATCACATAACAAGAAACAGACAAACACAGATTCAGAACAATTTCCAGATTGTTGTCAAGGGAAACCAGTACACCATATTTCTTATAGTTCCTTACATAATTTGCTTATAAAGTTGGGTGTAAGAATCAATTTCCTTTCAAAAAGAAAACTCCAAATTTAACAAATTAGAAAGATACAATTTCCAGAAGATTGTCTAGAATCACAGAATCACAGAAATAGGAACTAAGGGAGCTGAAATTCAAAAATATAAGATTAATCTACTTAGCCCATATACATTATCACTCAATTATGTTTTATCTTTATATTAATCTTTACATTATAAACACTGCTACACTAGGACTTTTGCTTGTTATATGTTTATATCTGGATTATAAAATCATTTCAAAGTGTAAATGGTAATGTATAATCTACCTTTTCTTTTAATAAATAAATATATCCATCAAAAGAATATGCATTTAATAGAAAACTTCAGGTAAGTTTACTATCTAAAATTAGTTTCTATAAATAAATTTATATAAATAATTTAAAAAATTTACATTTTGTAAAATAAAATCTTATATATAATTTTGTAAAATATCTATTATATATAATAAATTTATATAATTATAAATAAATAAATAAATATACTGAATTATAGTTTAATTCTCAGAGGCTACCATTAAAATCACTAAGCTGATCTAACTGTATAGATTTATTCTACACAGCTCTTTAACTTCAGTGATCCTAGAGCATGTCTATTTTATACCACAAAGAAACAAACCAAATAACATGTTCTTCTTAAATCTAATATATCTGACTTATATTAGTTAATTTTTATTTAATAATTACTAAAAGTAACCATATATCTATTACAAAGCCTAAATATAATATAAAGCTTTAACTTCAAAATAAAATAACTTACATATAACATAATAAGAAAGTAAATTTTTTTTCAGTTTTGTTGTTATTATTGCTAGTTTTAAGATATGTTAATCTGCAATGAGTTCAGAAGGGAATGAATGGAATGTTCTTATTTATTTATTTATATATTTATTTTGGCTTGGATATAATATCTTGCAATGCTTAGGGGTTACTCTTGGCTCAGCACTTAAGAATTTCTCTTGGTAGTGCTTGGGGATTAAACCTGGGTCATCTGCACACAAAGCAAATGCCCTACCCAATGTACATCACTTTGGCCCTGTAATAGAATGTTCTGTTCAGTATTTTTCTGGGATCTGATTTAAATGAAATTCTACCTAGTGTCAGTTAGTATTTAGAGAAGCTCTTCTAAATTTGGCTGATATTCTCCAAAACTAACTTAGTCATAATAATTTTGTTGCATCCGTGTCACCCACTGTCCCAGAGGGAACTCAGAGATGTTCTTTAACATAACCAGAACAAAGCTAGCTGCAGCATCTGGCAGCCAAATTGGGGCCCGAACCCACATTCCTGATATTAAGAGTTTCATGCTCTACCAACTGAGCTATGTAACTGGACCAAAGCTAGCCATGACAATTCTTGTTAAATAACCAGTTTCCTCACTTAAAAATTTAACAGAATAGCAGAGGAAGACTCCATCAAGCTTTTGATACTTTATATATATATTTTTATATTATATATAAATATATATAATATATATAATATATATTACTTATATATTATATAATTATATAATTATAATTATATAAATATATAATATATATTATATATATTTATATATATTTATATATATTATATATATTTTTTCACTAGTTTTTAATGACCATCTCCTCATTGCTTTTAGCCACCTCACCAGAATAATTTTTAATATTCACTGTTCTAGAATAATATGAACATGACTATGAATCTGTTTTCTAAGAAAATGGAGAGGTTTTCTCCATCTCTCAGATTGTTTTAGTCATCACTCAAATTGCATTAATATTCATATTTTTGCCAAAATTCCAATCATTGCAATCTTGGCTTTACTATATATACCTCACCAGCATCCCCAGTGTCATATGGAAACACACTAAAATTAAATACACATATCATTCATATCAATGAGAAACAAGATATTGGACCTAGTTTTTTTAACTAGATCCTCAGCAGTTTCTAAAGGAACTTGGAGAAAAATTGCAGGAAGCATATTTTCCTAACAGTAATCTAATTTTAAGAATCAAGTAGTTATCCTCCTTATCATATAGATCTCCAAACTTCTGCTTCAAATCTGCTTTAGTAGTTCTGAGTAGAACATGAGAATGTGCCTTTTTCATAAGTATTTGGTCGGTATTTTACCATTGAAAATATCACCCCTTTCCTTTCTTGAGAATCTTCATTCACATAAGAAGGACAAATATTTGTATCAACCAGTTGTTAAAAATTCTACATAATTTTGCATAATTTTTGTTGCAAATAAATATAAGGGGGCTGCATTGAGAGGACAGTGGTTAGAGTACTTGCCTTGAATGTGAACGACCCAGATTAAACCATAGTCACTTCATATAATCTCTCAAACACTGCCAGTAGGAAATTCTAACTGTAAATCTAGGAATAATTCCTAAGAATTGTTGGTTGTGGCCTATAAAACACTTAGTAAATATAAAAATAGGTGGCTAAAAAGAAAAGTGGGTAGATCAGTTGTTTTACAGTCAATTGATCCTGTGTTGGTCTCAGCATCCCTTGTCATAGTGCCTTGAGCACCAACAGGGTTGATCCTTGAGACAAAAGCCAAAAGTAAGCCTTAAGTACTACTGAATGTTCCCCACCCCCAAAATTTAAAAAAAAAATAGAAAAATGCTAAACATTTGTATAATTTAATTCTTAATTAATACTGCTTGCCTTAATTTTTCTTTAAATTTCTCCCATGTTTAAGGCAAAGAAAGAACAGTATCACAATGACTGTTTACTTCACATTATTGGTAAAATATAGATCATAGTCAGTTGATTCCCTCATTTCTTAGGTCAAGCTGTGAAGAATTAGAGCCAAAAACATAAGTTTTTAAAATGTCTAGTTGTATCATTTTATATATTCCACACATCACTTGAAAAAAAAGCTAGCAAAGTTTACCTTCCATTTTTCCATTGATCTGAACCAGTTATATTCCAATCTAAGCAATGGCTCAGTCTCTATTATCTAATTTTTCTATCTCTGAATAGAATATATTCAATTCATTTATTCAATGAAAAATTAGAAATGTCTCTACTGCAAAAGTATTTGTGCCATTTTATTTTACATCTAAAAATCTATATTACAACTGCACCAGTATCTCTTTCTGTCTCTCTCTATATATACACATCTATATGTGATTATTTTTACAAATAAATTCAAATTTAGGAAATAATATTCTTTGTTGATGTGTTTATACCAGAAATATTATTACTCTCTGGTTAATTAGTTAAGATATGTAATAGGAAAGATGATCAAACTTTATATCAACATTTGTTAAATACATTCATTAAACTATCGGCTTAACATTGACAACAACAAAGTATTTAGAATCCCTCCATAACATCATAATACTAATCTAATCTCTAAATTGTAGGAATGATTTTACCCTTAAAATGTAGTAGTGAGAGTCAAGCATGCAATCACAAGACATAATGTATCAACAACCTTTACAGACCACCAGCATAATCCATACTTTGAATTAGTTTTCTGATCTGGAACCTGAACAAGATACAGCAAGATTAAAATAGAGAAGTATAATGTTTATGTGAGGTTTTATTAGGACTTCAGTCAAAAAGACAGTTTAAGAAGTTCCTGAATTTGTTCCAATTTGCATGTATGGATTGGGTACCTATAAAGAACATTAATTTGGGGGAAACTGCAAATAAATATTTGAATACCTTGTAAGTGACTGGGGATAGTGGAGATACGCAGCCTTTAAAAAGAAGAGTTCTAACAAAATCTGCTTCAACTAACTTGGTCAAATGAAAAAGTGTGGGGCAGCGAGGTGGCGCTAGAGGTAAGGTGTCTGCCTTGCAAGCACTAGCCAAGGAAGGACCGCTGTTTGATCCCCCAGCGTCCCATATGGTCACCTCAAGCCAGGGGCGATTTCTGAACGCTTAGCCAGGAGTAACCCTGAGCATCAAACAGGTGTCGGCCCCAAAAACCAAAAAGAAAAAAAAAAGAAAAAAAAGAAAAAGAAAAAGTGCTTGGGGAGGCTAAGACTTGTAAAACTGGAATCTGAGTGATAGCACAGATGATAAGAACACTTGCCTTATTAAGTAGAAGCTTCATGGCCCCAATATCAGGGGACTTGGGAAATGCAAGATCTAGAAGCAAAAAGACTTTACAGGAAACTAATCCTCACATGGTTAAGAAGATAAAACAGTTTCAGGAACTTCCACGATGAGCCTTCCACTTCTATTACTCAGACCAGCAAGCAGATAGCTCAGTAGTGGAAAATTGAAACCACAAGCACTTTCTCTCTTAAACCAAACAGGCTTTATTGGGAACCCCCAGGAGTATAAAAAGATAAACCTTTGGGAGGAGAACTGGTAGAGTAAGGCACGGATCCAAAATGTGCTTCAGTTCAAAAGGTGTTTCAATCCAAAGGTGCTTCCATTCAATGCATTAAATGAATAACAAGCACCAGCAAAAAAGAAATATCATGAATAAAATAAAAACTGGTTAATACAACATTTCATCCTTTTAACTTTATAGAAAAATGCAGAAATATGAGGTAAAACAAAGTCATTTATGCCTCAAGGTTCTAAGAAAAAGGTGGATGCTTCAATCAAAAAGATAAAGGGTCGGTCGGCAGTTTTTTTGCATAGTCACAGCAAAAATTCAGTGAACATAAAAAATATCTTTTGCCTAACATTAGAGTAATCTTACCCATGATGCATTTTGCCATAGACCAACTACAGGCTCCAGATCTGTAGAGGGAGTCATGGCTTCCAACACATTCTTATCTGTTTCTTAGAGTAATAGGCATTAGAAACATTATTATAGGCAACTATAAGCACAGATAGTTGAATATCTGCATAATCTAAAACAGCTGTAATCATGTCAGGCCTTTTTGAAGTATAAAAATATAAGCAGCTGAAGATTTTAAATAAAAGTTTATTTCTAAAACTTCTTGATTACCAAATTTAATCTATGTTGGCTTGCTTCATATTTATAATAGGTTGTGCAATGAACCCTTTCCCATTTCATCATAATGTTTATAAACACAGAATAAGTTGCATTCTTCAGGTTTGTCCTTAGAATACATAGTGTACTGTGACAAGTCAAGGTTTTTCTAAAAGAAAGTCCACATCAGTCCTGTAGTTGTTTCCTTTTGTATAATCCGCTTGCTGTAATAGGAAAAGAATTTCAGATGTAATTTCAGAAAACT
This sequence comes from Suncus etruscus, assembly GCF_024139225.1. NCBI lineage: Eukaryota > Metazoa > Chordata > Mammalia > Eulipotyphla > Soricidae > Suncus > Suncus etruscus. The sequence goes on from NC_064857.1 coordinate 44,111,981, forward strand.
AGGTTCTGTCTCTCAGAGTTTATCCATGCTATTTGACTTGCTTGGGTTTGTAGACACAGTGACGTTTTCTTATTTATATTATAGTGCCTTACATGTCTGCCTATCTGCCCTACATATAGCAAAAGTCAACCAAGTTGTTGTCCTATCAGAAAATGAAACTAGAGACGTGAGTCAAATGTTAAAAGGTACAATAATATGCTAATTAGGTTAAAGTTTAGATATGCAATAAACTGGTCACAGTTAGTCCTGAATATTCTTTGACTAGTTGCCTATGGAGGTAGACATTCTTGGGTTTCTTCTAGACAGTAGTGGAAACTAATCACTTAGTCTTTTCTAAACTAAAACTAGTTTAGTTCTCTAAAACTAGTTTTTCTCTCTGCATTAATAAACTAGACTCCAACCAAAATGTTCTTGATCTATAATCCCCTAAGAATTAGTAAATCTCTGTAAAACTAAAGAGTCGTTCTTGGAAATTCTACTTCAGAGTCATTTGTTTCAATCAATCAGGAAGACAACTCTCAGAGAATAAGAAAGGAAAATATGAGGTAATAGTAAAGCACCAGAGATCTTATACAAATGCAAAAAACATAATAATTACACTTTTATACAAAAGGTAAATAGCAAGTGTGAATAAATAATAAGGTAAAGAGCAATCATTAATAAATAATAAGGTAAAGAGCAAACAATTTCTCTAGTTGACTAATTATTATGTTTATGATATTTACATATCCACATCCTTCTCGTGCTTTTTCTATTCATTTACTTACTATAAATTGAATATATTATTCACTATGAAAGAGTTGCCTACTAGATATATATAAAGCTCTTCATTCCCAGAATACTAGATACACATTCTTCTCCAATGTAGCAGGGTCATTCTCCAAGATAGACCATATGTTAGTCCATAAAATATACCTCCATAAAATAAAGAGGATAAAATTGCATGAATTAACTTCTCAGATTATAATGCATTGAAATTAGAAGTGAATTAAAAACAGAAACAGAAGAAAAACTTTAACACCAGAAAATAAAACTGTTCAATATTGGACAATCAGTGGGTCAGAGAAAAAATAAAAGAGAAAATAAAAAGTCTTGGAAAAATAGAATAAAGCACAAATTATCAGAATCATAACAAAATAAGTACTAAGAGGAAAATATATAACTTTGCAATACCCATCAGGAAGGAAGAAAGGGCTCACGTAAATAACTTAATGACACAGCTTATAAAATTAGAAAGTGATCAACAAAATGAATAAAAAATGGGTAAGCAGAAGAAAATAACAAAGTTTAGAACAGAAATTAATGAATTAGAAATGCAAAATATAATCCAAAAGATCAATGAAAGCAATAATTTGTTACTTGAACAAATAAACAAGAATGATAATCTACCAGCCAAATGCACAAAGAAAGGACGAGATAAACTTAATAAAGCTAATTAGAAAGAAAAGGGGGGACCATAATAGATTCTACAGAAATTAAAAGGGTATCTATGACTACTTTGAGAAACTCTATGCCACAAAACAAGAAAATATGCAAGAAATGGATAAAATCTTAGACTTATAATCATCCAAGTTTAAACCAAGATGATCTAGTATACCTGAACAGGCACATCAATATGGAGGAAATTGAAATGGTGATGAAAATTCTCCCTCAAACAAAAGTCCAATCCTAGATCGAGTCACTAATGAATTTTTTTCAAACTTTTCAAGAGGACTTTCTACCAATATTTTTCAGTAATACTCTTTCAGTAAATTGAAGAAACAGAAACACTTCTTAATAGTTTGTATGAAGCTAACATAAACTTGATACCATAAGTGGATAGAGATGTCTTAAGGAAGAGAACTACAGATCAATATTCCTAATGGACACAGATGTAGAGATCCACAATCCTAGCAAAAAAATTTTTTGCCTTATCAAGAAGATCATAAATGATGACCAAATAACTTTCATTCTAGAGATGTAATAATAATTTAACATACACAAGTCAATCAACATAATACAACATATCAACAAAAGAAAATATGCAAAACACATGCTCATATCAATAGATGTTGAGAAGGCATTTGATAACATTAAAAACCTATTCATAATGAAAACTCTCAAAAAGAAAGAAATGGAAGTAACTTTTCTTAAAATAGTCAAAGCCATTTATCACAAGAAAATAGATATTATTATATTCAATGTAGATAAATTGAAAGAATTTCCTCTAAAATCTGGTACAAAACACGACTTCCCCCTCTCATCACTCCTATTTAATATAGTACTGGGAATACTTGTGATAGAAATTAGGCAAGAAAAATGTATCAAGGATGTTGGATTATTGGTCCTACCCTTACTCCACCCCAGGGTGTGGTCTGATGATGGAATTATTGGATACAGATGGCCAGAAGGCACATAAAAATGTCCCACATTACTAATCATCAGGGAAATGAAAATCAAAACAATAGGTATCATTTCAAAACCACAAAGAACACAAATAACAAATTGCTGGTGTATATGTGGAAAGAAATTCTCATTCAGTGTTTATGATAATGCCATCTAGTGCAGCCTTTCTTGAAAACAATATGGGTCTTCCTTAAAAATTGAACTATCTAGTTCTGCCTCTCAAATAGAGGGTGAAATAAGGGAGGGTACCAGGACCAAACAGATATATGATCACTAAGTAATAAGCTAGACACAGAGGGGACCACTTATTCTAGCAGCCCGGCGGGTAAATTTGAGGGATATGGGATGCAACATGGGAATGGGGGTGGAGGTAGGGCAAATTTGGTGATGAGAATTCTCCTGATTCAATGTTAATATGTACCTAAAATACTACTGTGAAAGATATGTAAGCCAATATGGTTAAAATAAAAATTATTAAAAAAATTGAAATTGGCTTCCATATGAGGTAGCAATATTATCAATATAATCTAGGAACAAAAAACTCGGTACAAAAATGCCCTCTGCACTCACTCCTATGTTCATTTCATTGCTATTTACAATAGCCAGAATCTGGAAACAACCCAGGTGTATGACAACAGATGAGTGACTAAAGAAACTGTAGTGTGTATAAGCAAAGGAATACTATACAACTCTCAGAAAAAAAAATTAAATCATGAAATTTGTCTGTACATGTATGGCCATGAGGCCTATTATGATGAGTTTAATAAGATATGGGGAGAAATATAAACAAAGTATATTCTCAAGCATCATGGGACTTAAGAAAAATAAAAGACAGTATGATGATAATACCCAGAGAAATAGAGGTGAGGATCAAAAGAACAAACCATTATGAAGCTTATCACAAAGAATGGTGATCTCAGTTAGATAAATAACTACACTAATAGTTATTATGATAATGATAGTGAGTGAGAGAATATAATGTCTATCTCAAAGATAGGCAGAGGGTGAAGTAGGAGGGTGATAGAGGCATTAGAGGTGTGAAGGTTGCACTGATGAAGAGGGGTGTTCATTTTATTACTGAAACCAACTATGAACAGATTTGTAACCATGATGCTTGAGTTTACTATGGAAGAAGTACATAAAGTCTCAACTAATGACACCAGAGGACTGGACTACATTAAAAACTTAACAGAAAACTCTCGTTGACTCAATAGAAAGAGAAGCCTGCTTCCACCATCAAGAAAAAAATGAAAGGATTAAGTTTGCTTTTACATGAATAGATATGAAGAGTGTCATGCAGAGTAAAATGAGGGAGAGGGACAGAAATAAATTAATCAACCTCACTTACAGGACATAAAATAATATGCTATGAAAACAGTACTAAAAGACAATGTCTAGGAGCATTAGTCCAAGGTAGAAAGTTTGCCACAAGTAGGGGAATGAGGTTACTATGACCATGATGGTTGAAAATTATTATTCTGAACACTTCTGGATAATCATTGCTGGAAGGAGATGAAATGAAATGCAGGATACCTTTTTCAGTAACAGCATTGCAAACAGCAATGCCTAAAATAAAAGGAAAAGGGGGAAAAGAGAAGAAAATAATCTGCCATAGAGTCAGGCTGGGGGCTGTGAGTCAGGGAAAGGAAACAGGTTACATTGGTGGTGGGAAATATACACTGGTGAAGAGAGGATGTTGGAACATTGTGTGAGTGAAACTCAATCTGAACAAATTTGTAATTGCATATCTCACAGTGATTGAATTAAAGTCACAAAAAAAACCTGCCTCACATGGAAGTGAGATACTTTTAAGGTGGCGAATAGGAGAAATCTAGTTCTCTGAAAAAAGGACAAAGGAGAAGCAACAGAAAGGACATACAAGAATATATAAATGAGAATTTGACCATGGGATTTTGTTTCTAGAAGAATATGGTTGTTTTTGGAAGGATAGTTATCAGGTCAGAGATTCCCCCCCCCCATATAGATTTAGAGTGAATAGAATAAGGAAGGTGAGGATCATTGTCAATAAGCTTGTTTATAACTTAAGATGTGGAGATTTAGTTGATCAAATGACATCTTCATTAAAATATGTTATGCCTTAACATATCTTTAACATATTTGAAATATGTTTTAACATATCCCTAACACTGATGAATTACTTCATGGTTATCTATAAATATTGTCCTATTCTTGATCCTCTATGAAAATGATCCACCAACCTTTTTTATGTACATTATAACAAAAGTGTCTTCATTTTAGCATCTAACTTTGCGAATATTTTAAATGTTTCTTCTACCACTAACATTTTATTTTCATCTTTTATTTACTATGTTGCTTTGGATACTGCAGTCTCTGTGGAAGAAACACTGTATTTTGTGGGTAGATGATAGAGCAACCAGGTATGTTATGCATAAACACTGTAGCTCTCTGAGAAGCATTGGCCAAATTTTCTTTGGGAATAGAACCAAGATCTGTTTTTGGTATGTCACATTTATTTTAAAGTATATTTGTAAAAATGTTTCTTGGACAGAGTAGGGTTACAAAATATGTAATTTTGTCATATTTTTCTTTGAATTCATGCCTCTTGGAGAGTACAACCCACAGAAAAAGTGACCAAAACCTAAGCCACTTATTCAAATATTCCATTCATTATTCTTGAGTAAACTTAGATATATGAATGTTACCTTTTCTTCACCATCATTAAGCTCATAGCTTTATTTCTAATAATGACCAAATAAATTTTATCAATAAAGTAAAAATAAGCACTTGCATGGTAGCTACGTTTTTAAAAAATTGTGAACTATATGGGCTAATGTAACTTAAAAATATAAAAGTATGTGTTTCTATAATACTTTTAAAATTTTTGGAAAATAATGAATCAAATATCAGTCTAAAATATTCAACTACATCAATTATGGTATTATCAATTATAAAAATAAATTTATTTATAGTGTTTTTATAAAGAAATTTTCTTGCCAGTAATTAGCCTGAAACATTTCATTGGCATTTTTAAAGGCTAACATTTTTGTCAGGTACTATTGTACTTACTTGCTTTTAACTTGCCTTTGAATAGAATCTGATAGTTTCCCCAGAAATTCTGCATATGGTTCATGAGAAGCCTAAAAGATTTTTGTAAAGATGCCTTTAGATTCTGCATCTGTGTCAACCTTCTTCTAAGCGCACATTGCAATCTCTCTGACAAGTTCCAAAATAGCAGGATGTAAAGTGGTTTTCTTGTGAGGGTCCAAGAAAGCTCTTCCCCTTTCAAAAATTCATAAGACAACTGAACTCCTGAAAGGATACTTTCAGAATGACATTGGTTATTAAGCTTAGTTTTAGTTCCATTTCCATTAGAAAATCACATATTCCACTGTATAAGCTATGGAGAACTCAGGCAGGTCTTAGCAACAGTCTTAAAGTCCTAAGAAATCCACTATCCACCTTCACTCCATGTAGTAAGGAATTCAACACAAAATTGAGAAATTGGATTATAATCTGAGCATGCCTTTTTTTTTAACTACAGTATTTTTTTGTCTTCTCTGTCATTCCCTGAGCCAACCATTTTTCCCAGGCAGCCTGGGGGGAAATTCAGGAAGATGAACATATAGAGAAGAAGAGACACAAGAGAAATAGCTATGGGAGGTGGATTCCACTCCTTCACATGGCGAAGAGGATGAGAAAGGCTACATCAGGCAAAAGAGCCTTGTGGCCTCCTAGAGGGCAAAGCCCAGAATGACATAGGAAAAGAGCTGCTGCTTCAGGGAAGGGTTCCTGGCATAACCAATGATGAGGCTTCCAAATACATTTCCAATTCCAGCTCCAGAGCCAGCCACCCCTACTGTGGCAGCCCCAGCACCAATGAATTGTATCGATATCCCTAGAAATGGAGCTAGTTTGGAAGTTGCTGCTTGGCACAAGAGAAGTCAAGGAGCATGGAGCTGAGAGGCTGCCGAGGCTCTCATCTGTTAGCGCCTCTGGTCCTTTCAGCACCACAGCAGAGGGTCTGCTCAGCAACTGGGAAGCGTTCCTGACCAAGATGGAGGTGGAGACGAATCTGGCACAGGCAAACATTTTCAGGGAATGAGGGGTTGTGGCAGGAAAGCTGTTCCCAGGGCTGAGAAAACAATGAGCATGCCTTCTTAAATTGATTGAAAGACTCTGTGTGTAAAGGGAGTTTGGTTGTTTCCCTGATGGGAGGAAATTTTTTTGATATATAATTTTTATTAAATATAATTTTATTTTAATCATAGTGGCTTCATATCATTGACAATAATATTTTAGGTACATATTAACATAAAATCAGGGGAGTTCCCATCACCAAATTGTCCTCCCTCCACCTCCGTTCCCATCCTTCTTCCCATATCCTCTTCCCTTACCCCCGGGGCTGCTAGAATAAGTGGTCCCCTCTGTGCCTAGCTTACTACTTAGTGGTCTTACACCTATTTGATCTTGGTACCTCCCTTATTCCTCTGCCCCAATTGGGAGGCGGGACTAGATAGTTCAAGTTATGCGGTTTTGCTTGAAGAAGAGAAAAGTAATAACCTGGGCCCGGAGAGATAGCACAGCGGTGTTTGCCTTGCAAGCAGCCGATTCAGGACCAAAGGTGGTTGGTTCGAATCCCGGTGTCCCATATGGTCCCCCGTGCCTGCCAGGAGCTATTTCTGAGCAGACAGCCAGGAATAACCCCTGAGCATCGCCGGGTGTGCCCCCCCCCCCAAAAAAAAAAGAAAAGAAAAGTAATAACCTGGAGAAGAAAAAAAAAAAGAATAAAAGAATCAGATACTCCGGAAATGGGCGGAGTCCTTCTAGAGGCTTTCATCCTTGGTTTGAGAGACGAAGGGGAAAAAGAAGGTGAAACACCAAAACAGTACATAGAGAACTGTCAAATAAAATATCCAGTGAGCATTCCAAAAAATATAAACAAACAAAACAAAACAAAAGGATAAGCACCATATAAAAGTCATGGTATTGAGAAAAAAAATGTGGCAGAGTACATAAGAAAAGAAAAGAAGAAAATAAATAAATAAATATAAGTTGGTTTTATATCTGTACTCATTCCACATTTTTTACTGAGTTGAGGCAGAGGAGTGGGATCTTCTGGACCTTCTTTCTGAATCAACATCCAATTGAAATATTGCTGGCTCATTTTAGGGATTTGTTTCATCTGGTATATTCTTCTCAACAGCTGGTGATTCCTCTGGGTTAGGGCCAGTGGAGAGTGATGAGTTACCAGCATCAGGATTTTTGCTTGCACACTTGTCATTACTGGGAAGTTGGTTTTTTTTTTCCGAAGTTGGAGGTGTTTCAGAAAGAGTTGGAAGTCTTTCAGAAAGCTTGGCCTATGCATCTCTCATTGCATAGTACATATAAATTGTAATGTCAATTAGGACCAATAAAAGAATGACCAATATGTAAATTACTTCTTCAGTATATTTTATCTTGATTGTTGGAATAAATAAGGTATCAATATATGTAAAGAAAGAGCAGTGTCCCCAAATCAAAGCCAAGCTACTGTCATAACTTTTAACCAAGTAGGAACTAGCATCTTTTTGTTGTTGTTGTTTTGTTTTGTTTTGGGGCCACACCTGGTGACCATCAGGGTTACTCCTGGCTATAAGCTTAGAAATCGCTCCTGGCTTGGGGAACCATATGGGACAATGGGGGATCAAACCGCGGTCAGTCCGAGGCCAGTGTGTGAAAGGCAAATGACCTACCACTTGCGCCATTGCTCCAGTGCCCAGAACTAGCATCTTTATCCAAGGTGCGATTATTCAGTTGAATAACCACGAAATATACCTGAGAACATCTTACCAGTTATAGACAATGTTTCTGTCCGGGTGTCATGTGAAGCAGAAGCCTCATGCCCAAAACCTGATAATTTGGGTATCACAGGTCTGGAATGCTAATATCAAAAATAATCTATGTAAGACTGAAGAGTATAAAACAGGTTCAGAAAATTCTGCCACAAGATTTCCACTTACTAGCAAAAGATAGCATCAGGAAGACAGGCTAGCTTGTGGAACCAAAACACAAGCACTTTCTCTGAGGTTTCCTGAGGTCTTTAGTGGGAAGAGAAGGACCAGCCCATGGGTAGAGGACAGGTAGGTTTATGGAACCAATCCAGAGTTACTTTCAGTCCATAACTGACAAACACAGGGAAGAATTATCCTAAATAGAATAAAATCCATTTACTCCATTATAATACCAAATAATACCAATTATAATGCCAAATAATTATGATGATTATCAATAATTAAGATAAAAGTTTATTATAATCTTACATAATTTAATTTATTTATGAGCCTATTTTTCCAATAAAAACTAATATTGACAACTCTATATTTTTATAGTCCCAATCACCAGTTGGAAATTTTTCTTTTAATTAAATTGTGATTCAACAAAGATTTTGTTTATAAAAAAAAACAAAGTTCATTGTTTAATAAGACAAAAGCAAACATTTAATTTCAACCACATCTCAGTAAATATATATTAATATGTTGGTTCTGATTTGTATCTTTGAGGGACTAGATTATCTTTTAAAGCCACTAATAATTTTGACTTCTCTTCCTATTAACAACAACAACAACAAAAAGACAGATCTAGATCCCACAATACATAAAGCTAAGGGACAGAGATGAAAACTTCTCCAAATCTACCTTTTCAGAGATAACCCCCCAAATTGCAGCATGTAAAACACAACAATCTAAATAAATCATATATACAAAGCATATAATTGGTCTCTCTCAATAATAGGCAGTCATGAGGTAAGTAAAATTCAGTAAGTCATTCCTACTAAAGAATAATTGTGGACCTTCAAATTGTATCATTAGCTTTTTGTTTTTGAGTAAAAACAAATCTAAATACATCCGTATGTAATATTCTACTCTTTTTAATCTTCTAGAATACTTACAGTATTGAAAGAATCTTTTAAATCATCATTTCTCTTTCTCAGCAAACTTTTTTTTTTTTTTTTTTTTTTTTTTGGTTTTTGGGCCATACCTGGTGATGCTCAGAGTTTCCTCCTGGCTATGCACTCAGAAAGTGCTCCTGGTTTGGGGATCAGATGGGACACTGTGGAACGAACTGCAGTCTTTCCTAGGCTAGCATGGGCAAGGCAAAGCCTTACCACTTGCGCCACCATTTCAGCAACAAACTTTTAATTCTGAGAATGACACAGAAGTGGCCAGACAGAGACAGATCCCAAGTAAATGTCTACAACTATTCATACCAGAAAGAATGCTCAGAATTCATCGAAGTCCACAGGGCAACAGGTACCATAAGTCAATCGGTTGTAACATGAGATATACATATACTCAGGTTAACTATTTTATTTGCAAGGTCACATGAGACATTTTTATAGAGATAAAACATAGAAAATGTTTAGTTGCACACTAGTGGACTTATGGGCTGGTCATCTAAGATATATTCTTCTTTCTATAAACTTGAACATAATAAGGATTAGATTCAGGGAAAAACAAAATGGGGATAACCTATCTTTATCTTTTAGTCTTGAGCCATTCATTCCAAATATTTACCTAATATTGATTGTTGGCCCAGTATTAATAATTACTTTATTCATTTTGCTCCTCCAAGGTATATACTTATACTTTATATTTCATTGAAGGGGAGGTAATCTATGAAATCTATGGTCCTTATCTCATCACTGCTCACTATTTTTTGTTCTCCATGCTTCTCACAGGAATAAATTTTTATATTTGTTTTCCTACAATTACTTTCACATTTAAATAATATATTTGTACATGTATCAAAGAAAATTATCTGTGCTTCATATATATAACAAAAATAATAAAAAAAACTAAGGGTTCATTTTAGAAAACTTTACACAAATTCTATCTAGTCAAACTGTTCCAGATAATAGTAAGTTTCTTAAAATTAATTTTATTCTGCTTTATAAAATTATTGAGGCATGAATAATTCAAAATAAAAGATGATAAAATCAACCTTCTCCAAAGAAAGCTTGGCAAGCACTGCTCTTGACACCTCAGGGTCCTTAACAACACAGACTATAACCCTTTGTGACCTTTAAAATTACTGAGTAGCCCTGCACATTCTAAGTAATACCTGGGCCTGTAGTTTAGAAAATATAATAAGATATTTTCTGGGAGATGCTACCTTTCTCTAATTTATATACTATGTATTGATAAGAACCTCTGACTTTTGTACAGATAATATCAATCAATAAAGACTGACCCCTGAGAAAGAAAGTTGGAATGATATTTGTGGCCATGGAGATCATTTAAACTCAATATGAAAGTTGCAGGTTAATGAAATTGGTGTAATCGTATCTGTTATTTATGTTTTTTTTAAATGATCAGTCATGCTTATCCATTTCTTTGATGTTTAGTAATATGATGAAAATGCACTATATTATGTTATTGCTCCTGTTATAGTTCACATTTTCTGTAAATTTGTGCTGAGAAAAACAAGTAACAAGTGCAATAATTGTAAATAGAGAATATTCTTGAATATTTTCTCTCTAAGGATAAAAATCACTTATTTAAATTAAATTAAATTGATTTAGCATTTTCATGGAGACATGTAAAATTATAAGAATTTGGTCATCTTTTACCAATACATGATTCAATTACTTTCCAATGTGCAAATAAAACAGGTAAAATGACTCAGACAATATGCTAATACAATTTTACAAAGCAAAAGTCTAAAGTTAATCTTAAATAACAATTCCATTCACAGTGTCATTTCTCAATTCTTACTGCACGGTTTCTTATTTTCAATGGCAGTTATTGCACATTTGTACCTATTTTGCACAGGAAACTGTTGTCTTTGGATCAAAATAAGTACCTCATGTCTTAGACATAGTAAGAAACTGAGTCTTTCATTTCTCTCTTATAATCACCATTTTCATTTAATACCTATAGAAATAGGTCTTAAAATAAACATTCTTTCAGAATCACCATGAGCTATAATTATGCTTCAAAATGAAACATCACATATTCATTTTGGGAAATAATTGCTTTTGCTAAAATGTGAATAAATGATCAAAATACAGCTGTGACTAAAACCATGTAAATGTTTTTCATACTCTTCCCTAGCTGTAATTTTTTCCACCTGACTCAATTTTCCACCACATATCTTAAGAGTCCATAATCACCTCTCATTGAGATACCATAATCCAACTGATTTATTTCAAGTAGAAAATACAAAGTCTATTCAAAAGGTATTTTTGCAACAAATATCACTGCTAGTAGTGCATAAAAATCTGCATGCATAGATAAATCTATAAAAACAAATCACAAATCATATTTTAAAATCAAACTCACTGAAAAATTATAAGTATTGAATGAAGATGGACACTGGGAGAGGAATTGGGTAATGGAACTAAATGCAGAAAATAGTCTAACTCTAGATTCTAAACTTCAACTTCAAATTGTTATTGAAGCATATATATATATTTATATATTACTCCATAATGTAAAGTCTTATATAATTTACCAAGTCAGAAATTGCATAAAGGTACTCAAACATTTTAGGTACATCTGCATAGAAATATAATTACAGAGACCATTAGAAAATGTTTTCTCTCAGAAGCAATATTTTTATAAATTCACTGAGCATATATTTTTCTAAAATGCAACCAAAAGGTACTTTACTATATATCAAATGAATGACAAAATATCAAAATCTCAGTTTCTCATTATTAAAGAGAGAATGGGATAAGATATCCAATTCTGTACTATTATTTTATAATTTAAGTTATATATTAAGTGCTTTTTATATACCTTTGTAAATTTATATTTACAACCAATGTAGACTAGCTGAATTGAGATATTAGATTATGCAAACGTTTTATACTTTATGCTATTTATGTGTTGTATTATATATGCTATTTTATTTTATGTATTATGAATGATCAAAACATCAAGATAGTATTATAAATGTACATTTTGAAGGTCAAGATAATAAATACAATGAAGATTCATTTACATATTTTAACCCAAGAAGAAAAACTACTATTATTTTTCTTTTCTATTATACTGTGTTCCTGTCATGCCATGATTCTTATGCTGAGTTAGCAATTGCAAGTTTGTAATTCACTTTAGAACACTATTAAGTTTCTATCTATCACACTTAAATATTCACTCTTATTTGCTAACATAAAGATGAGAGAAAGTAATTATTTTATAAAATGTGTACATAAGTAAACTGAGAATAAGAACAGTTGGAAAATATGTCCAAAGACACAACATAGTTTTAAAGGTGGAGAAAGCCAAGTTTCCCTGAGGCTTTTGGCATGCTCAATAACTGCAATTCTTCTATTCTTCAACAGTTAAAATTCTTTTTTGTTTTTTTTTAATAATATCTTTATTTAAGCACCATGATTACAAGCATGTTTGTAGTTGGATTTCAGTCATAAAAAGAACATTCCCCCTACATTAGTGCAACATTCTCACCACCAATGCAGACAGCTAAAATTATTTAAATAATTTTTTTATTTTGAATTATGAGAACAAAAGATGCAAAGAAAGAGGATAAGATAAAGTTACAGTGGAAGGACAATCACCCATAACATAATTATCAGAAGAAGTCCCCTTGCTGATATCTTAACTTTGAACTTTCACCAAAGAAAGTTAAATAAAACAGAATCCATGTGCAATTACTTTGTCCCTCAAGTTCCCAGATTGTAGCACATTATAATATTTCTTAACAGCACACAAGGCAATCTAAAGCCATCAAACTTACGTAACTCCTTAAACATTAGAGGCATAGTATTTTTTACATTTCCATGTACATGCATATTAGCTTAAGTTAACCTCAAATTTTAAGTGTGTGTGTTTTAAGGATTAGAGTCAAAGGAGCACAGTAAAAACGGTGTTAGAGTGGCAATTGTTGTTTGCATAGGCCCACCAAAATATGAGGGACATGGAAAGGAATAACCTTGGCCTAAATACAAAGAGATCCTAGCCCTGAAGTTTCCTGGCATAAGACCAGCTCTAGGCCTCAGGCAAGTTATCGTTGGATCCAAGACATTGTCCGTAGCGCCAACACACTTATCACACAGTCTCTGTTGTTGGTCTCATGTTTCTGTATTAAAGATTCTGGAATCTGCATGTCCTACATTGAAGTCATGGTGTGGAGTGCCTTCTCGTTTCACCTCACCATAAAAGGGCAATGCAGGAAGCCCTGTCCTGTGAGCAGGTTGTTGTTGTTAAGTCTTCTCAGTGTTAAGGGAAGTCTCTTTTGAGCAGGATGATGTCTGAGCAGTGGTAGGGTCTTCCGTGGTAGAGGATTGCTTCCAGGTGATGTTATAGACAAACCTGACCATTTAGGGGCAATACAGCAAGCCCTGTCCAGTAAGCAGGTCATTGTTCTTGTTGTCTTCTCAGTGTTAAGGGGTGTCTCTTTTGAGTAGATCAATGTCAGAGCAGCTGTAGGGTCGTCCCTGGTACAGGAATGCCTCCGGGTGATGTTATATACAACCTTGGATATTTTGTAAATGTCTTCTGTAGATCAAGGGGTAAATGGAGAATGCCCATTCTTCTGAGGCCTGTGCCAGGTCTTTATGTCAATGTTCAGGGTGTAAGGTCTCATTGCACTACAAGATTTGTGTGTTCCCATTTCTATTAGATAAAAACTTATTGGTATGTATAGTATTTTCCCATGTTAGTGTGCCTACGCAAACAAATATAAAGCCACGTGGTGCTATCAGATATATGGGGGCGTAAGAACATTTCCAACAAGACCCATGACTTGGTTCAAACATAAGAAACTGAGGGATTCTTTCACACCAAATTCCATATTGAGCAGTTCACAAAGAGAAGATAAAAAACATGGGGGGGGAATCATCACTGTATAAGAAAGTATTTAGCAAAAGTTATAGCCGTCAAAGAAAACACCCATAAAATGTTGAAAAGATATGTGTCCTTTTTATGCCTTTTAAAATAGTTGGGTGGGTGTTAACTCTAGGGCATCACTTTGGTCTGTGACTTAGGACTCAACAGTACTTAAGTTAGAAAGGGTAAAAAAGGAGTAATGATGATAGGAGTTATGAAGTTAAAGAGAAATATGAACTTATGAAGGGTTATGCAAAAGGGCAGAGTACAAAATGGACATTCTGCATACATAAAAACATAATTCAATGATAGTGAGTACTATTAATGTTTCTTGCACAATAGTAATCAGAGGTTTTGTTGCAACAAAACCCAAAGCAACTGCTTAAATCAAGCCTGGAAATTAATCAAATTCCTTCTAATTGAAAGGAAAACATAGTGGTGTTTACTTAAAGAAGTCAGTAGAAGTAATCTCATAAACTCAGAAAAATATAGAAAGTATGAAAACATGCATACAAACAATAAATGGATGACAGTTTTCAATTATATTAACTTATAAGACTTGAGAAGTGAATGTAAGATACTAAAATTCAAATTATGTTCTAGAGTATGTCATGGAACACCGTCTATAAAGAAGAGGAGGGTTAGAGAGATAATATACTAAGTAGGGCTATTCCCCTGTATACAACTAACTGGGGTTCTGTTCATAGTAACTCATATTCAGATGTAGTCCAGGATGCTTTCATCTCCAAGTACTGCTGTGCTAACTCTTCACTATAAAGCCCAAGTGCCACTGCATCTTCAAACTCTTGAATAAATTAAAAAAGAAATAAAGAAGAAAAAAATGTAGGAAAACATGAAGAAAATATAAGAGGTATTTGGTATAGTATTAAGGAGATAAAAAAGTAAAATAAATAATTGTTGAACATTTCCTTTGAAGAGAAAAATATGTACCCATACCTAGGAAGCCCAAAGAGTACTCCCAAAAATTTATGAAACACAGAAAACTTGGCCTCCACTGGTTAAGACCTCTGAGAGAGAAGGCAGCCAAGGTAGAACATGTTTTTCTGCTCCTCTCAGATGGGCAGCCCTATACTGACCAACATCTGAAAAAAAAGGCATGGTTTAAGCAAAATTACATTAATCAAGGGGGGATAATAGACTCCTGAAAGCGCTGGCTCATATATGAGTTATTTTTTGACTTGTAATGATATTATTTTTTAATAAATTTCTATAGGCCAAAAGAAAGTGGCACAATACAGTCAAAGATTTGAATGACAACAAAGAACCTCTTCAGAAATCATTTTCCTTTCAGACCAAAGCGGTGGTGCAAGTGGTAGGGCATTTGCCTTGCATGTGCTGACGTAGGACAGACCATGGTTCGATCCCTGGCATCAATTATTACTGAGAAAATTGAAACTTTAATC
Organism: Suncus etruscus; assembly: GCF_024139225.1. NCBI lineage: Eukaryota > Metazoa > Chordata > Mammalia > Eulipotyphla > Soricidae > Suncus > Suncus etruscus. The sequence goes on from NC_064857.1 coordinate 44,127,603, forward strand.
AAAATTCTTTTCAAAACAAAGTTTGTTTCACTAGTAATTTCTACCAAAACTTCTAATATGGCCTAGTATTAATATCTCCAAAAATCCTTCTGATAGTCAAAGAATTGTTAAATCTTAACAGATTTAACGAGGTCGATATTATCCTTTCACCAAATGCACAGAAGATCATACCATTAAAATATTTTATAAGTGCACAATGGAATACTACTAAGCTGTGAAAATATGAAAAATTTAATTGTTACAGGTTTAGACTAGAGAATGTCATGTTAAATGAAGCATGTGAGTATTCTATAGAAGGGTGTATGTCAAATAATTTCACTAAACAGTTTCCAATGAAATAAAACTCTGACTGTGACAATAAAATTGAGTTTACTAGTCTTAGGAAAAATGAATGAGAGGTAATTGATAAATGAGGAGGTAAAATTAAAATTGGAGGTGACATAAAAACTGTGGTAGATTTCTTGGTGCTTTGGTAGTGACAGAAAGGCAATTGTTTTCTACACCAATACCATGAACATTAACCGTTACTTTAAAAATAACCTCAATAAAAAAAAATTAAAATTTTAAAGTTGGTTGGATCATAAGGTTGAGTTTGCAAGCCTGGCATACGAATCTATTCTTTAATTAAGACATAGAGAAAGTTGATTATGACCTAAAGACTTTCTTATCTGACCAAGAAGAAGAAATTAAAAAAAAATTATGTAATGTGTATGTTCTTTGAAGAAGAGCATCACCAACTCCTCCACATTCTAAGAAAACTAAACATACTTCGTTTCTTTCCCATACTTCCCTGTTGGAGCTCTTTCATGGCTCTGATGGGCACAACATCAGTGAAGCAAACAGCCTTTTAGATCTACCTCTGGGTTGGATCCATTTCTTGTTCTTTTATTGTTTTTATTGCTTGTCTGTTTATAGCCACAACCCGTTGTACTCAGGACTAACTTCTGAGTGATTAGTAGATCATAAAAGGTGCTATGTATCCAACATACTGGTTCAAGTGCAATGCAAGAACTCTAACAGCTGAACTATGGCTCTGGTCCAAGTTCCTTGTACATTAGGAGTGATGCTTGTACTTTTTTGGAAGAGAAACATGGCTCCAACTTAGCATTAAATTTTCACTGTCCCTACCCTGTAACCATGAAAATAAAATGACATCAGATAAATTAGTAACAGGTAAAGAAATTTATCTTGATCTGGAAAAACAATGAAAGAAAAAGAAAACATTAAGTATGTATACACATGCCTCAGTAGAATTAACAATCTATGCAAGCTTAATGGAGTAATAAAGTTTAAAACTTTTCTCTGACCTCAGTTCACTCACTCAACTGTCCTCCTGCCATTTATTTAACATCTGAAGTAAGACATATGTGAATTATTGTCCATTCTCCCCTTTCACTTACCTCGTCATAAAATCAGCCATAGTTCGTACAACACTCACTCTCAAATACTTCCAATTCTTTCCATCACTGTCCAATCCTGGGCTTGATATTTCATCATTTCCCCATGTGGATGACTTTTAAAGCCTTTATTCTTCATTTTAGACTACTCTATTAAATCCTCATTTCACAATGTCACTTCTGCCATTAAACATCTTCAAGGATTTTCAAGGCGTTTTAAATTAAAAACTTGATAAATTTTCAGACATAAAGACTCATAAATCCCTGTTATGGAATGACTACCACTTGTTATATATATTCAAAATAAATTGAGAAACCTCAAAATCAACAAATATAATAAAATGAAGGACCCTGTTTAAGTAAAAGTAAAATAAGCTGTCAAAGTTCTTTTTTTTATTAGTATACCATAGCAATATCCCTTAAAATTATCCCTTAAAATTGTGTAGGCATATGATTTTTAGTTCTAGTTAGCAGGATATTAGCTCAAGTGATGTGTACCATTTAAAATCATGAGCATAGATAAGTCTCACATATGTCTTTTTAGCCAATGAAATAAAGAGAACAAACTAATCCCAATAGCTTTGAAACAAACTAACCAAAGACAGAGCTCTGACAGTATGGTCCTAAAGGAGAATGGAAAATACATTATCATCCAGTTAGTTTGATGTACCTAATAATGTTATTTGATGATATATACAATATATTTTTATATTTGATATAATTCCTGTTTTATCTAAATTGTTAGGGTTTATAGAAATTACTTGGAAAAACAAATAGTCCTCAGTAACTAATACAGATAGTGATGAAAACTTCATAGCTTTTTTAGAACTAAAAATATTTTAAATCACTTCAGATGAGCTTAACATGAATATAAAATTGCATAATTTTATTGGAAATTCAAATACCTACAGGTATCAAAACTATGTTCTCAGATACATCTAAAAATTCCAATGATATGGCCCAAAAAAAATTCATTTGCTCCTGTCTCTCCTCCCCATACATTCCATACCTCTAAGAAAAACAGAATCATTCAAATCTCTCCAGCAACTTCTTTTATCCTTGAATTTCTCTGAGTCACTGCTGCCCTCCTCTTTCAGTTTTCAAATTCTATGCAATAATATAAGAATTATATTGCAATATGTAGTAACAACCTTATTTTTAAGGTGAACATAGTGGGAACTTTAACTACCTCTTTAACCTTAATTTACTTTACATCTATTATGCAGCATATGCACAGGGAAAAGAGGAAGTAAATTTTATGGTGCACAAATTCTGAAGGTAAGACATTATCAATGTCTGTGTTGCAGAAGAAAGAATTAAGGGAACAATTTAGAAGAAAATTTAGAAATATATTTCCATATGTATATCCCAAATAACTTGTATAAAGTAAATATAATCAGAGGACTAAATCAATAAAACTTTACGGATCTGAATAATTATATAGCTTTATTTCAACTATTATAAGCCTTGGTATCACTTATCTTTTATATTTGTTAATGACAAAAAGAGTGGCTCAAATGGACATAGCTGAGGACAATATATAAGATTATAGGTTGGACACAAAAATATGACCTCTTGACATCCCTCTGTGTAAAAACACATAGATTCCCCTCTCTTTGATGTTATTTTTTGATCTCTTTTTGTTATTGTTGTACTTGTTGGCATCAGTATTTAAGAAGGCTCATCCTTGAATAAATGTGTTATGTGTTATATAACACATAATTTAGTTATACTGGGTGGGACCTCTAAATAAATAACTCCTGTTTCTTTTCTCAGAGAGTTTACAATACTTGTTACACTGATGAAATAGGAGGGTACTCTCCTATGTGCTAAAGGTTTGGCAAAGACAAATTTGGGGGATAGTAATGCATGTACTCCTAATTTATTATAATAAATAAATTACCTCTGGAATCCTGTGTACGGCAGTGGGAAAAAGTACCATTGCTACAGATTATATCATCTAGATTCCTTAAAAAAAAAAAAAAACCTCAAATATAGGGGCCAGAGCGATAGCAGAGTGTGTAGAGCTTTTGCCTTGCATGAGGCCTACCTGGGCTTGATCATGGGCATCCCACATGAACTTCCTAATTTTTCAGGAATAACTACTGATTTCAGAGCCAGGTGTAACCCATGAACACCACTAAGTGTGACCCAAAGATCAAATAAAAGTCTTAAATATAGAAACTCCTTATGACTCAAAAATTAAACTTCTGTACATTTATCCAAAAGAAACAAAACTATGTCTTAAATTAATGTTTGCACACAAGTGTTCTTTGCAGGACTATTAATAATAACCAAGAAGTGAGAAAATATTTATTGAAAGAAAATAATTAATGCAATAAATTTTTCTAGATATTACACAAATAAAATGCTATGTTAAATTATATTTATATTTACTCAGTCATAAAAATAAATTAACTTCTGACATATTCTACAACAAAGGCTGTATTTCATAAGCAATAAAAATAAGTGACATTATGACATATTATATACCATGAACCTTGAGGATATTGTACTGAAATAAGTCAGTTCCCAAAAGATAGATATTCATATTTTTCTCTGTTATGAGATGTCAAGTATAATAAAAGTCATTAAAATAGTATGTATAATGTTTTTCCCTGGAGGCTGGAGGAAAGAATGGATAAAAATTGTTAATGGATATCGAATTTCAATTTTGCAAGATGGAGAAGTTCTAGATATTAATAAAAATGTGAGTATAGTTCAAAGTATTGATCTGTACACTTCCTGGTAGATAAAATAGAAGTGTTATACTGTTTACTTGATTTATTTGCAGTGCCAAGATCAAACCCAAGGCCTCAGACATTCCAAGAAATTTATCTATTTAATTACCCTATTGACACACAGTCCTGCTGTTTTTTTCTATCAAAACTAAAAAAGAAATATAATGTTATTTAATTATGCAAAGTAATTTTACTCCTTGGGTTTAAATAAAATTTCCTGTCTGCCAAAGACTAAAAGTTGGTCTATTCAACGTATTTTATGTTCTCTAAAAATTTAAGTCGTATTATTATTTTTTAAATTTTAGTCTTAAATTAAAAAAATCCTCAAAATATTTCCTGTAGCACTATATCCATTACTAAGAATATACAAGTTGCCCTTACCTATTAGTTTTAATGAGGAGTCGAAAATTATTTAATTGTTGATTTTTAAAATAAAGGGAAAGAAAAAATGGGCATGTCTTGAAATATATATATACATATATATATAAACTAGGAAAGATTTAACTATGAGTAAAATATTTATTTTAGTTTTTAGATTTGACTGAATTTAAGTCAGTAATGTTTTAGCTGAAAAAAGATACAAATTTAATTGAAAAAGCCTAAATATCAGGTTATTTTCTTCTTTCTCAAAATTACAGTCTGTTTTATTTTTAAATCAAATATAAAAGATCTAATGTAATTCATATGTTCCACTAATGGTGATATCTTAAAAAGTCTTAGTTAAGCAACTGCATTTTTTCTGAACATAATTTAATATCAAGCTTAGAAAAATATTTATGCTTCATTTGACAGACAACTGGAGATCATGGGTATACACTAAAAATATGTCTTTTATACATATATTGATTTACTCCTGTAAAATAAATCCCTACATGTTGTAAGATCACCACCACACATATGTGTTTGTAACTCCTGGCCTAAAATTCTGAATATGCAGTGTAGCAGTGAGGAATTAATAAACCAAACCATTCAGGAGAGAGTCATGGGAGTCAGACTGTTTTTTGCCTCATGGTCTTCAGCTCTCGTCCCTTCACTGCCAGCTTCTGTCCCACTTAAAGGGGCATCTGCCATTTTCAGATGGGTCCATGTGCACCAATGTTCCAGTGAAGGGCACTACACAATCCAGTTCAAGGAGGCAATCATGGTGATTTATTCACCAAAGTGTCAAGAAACTCACCGTCTTTGTAGTCTTCTCAGGTCCTCGGATCACTATTTGAGGACCAGTTATAAAAGTAAATTGCCACACGTTGTGAGATCACTGCACACACCTATTTCTAACGCCAGGCAGATGGATCTGAAGAAGCAAGGTAGCTTTGAGAAGTTAATAAACCAAGCCTTTGAGGAGTCAATGAGTCAGTCTGCTTTTCCCCTCGTGGTCTCTCTGAGCATGCCAAACCAAAACTGACTCCCTATTAAACCAATACTAATTCAACAGGAGGGGGAAATTCAAGTGGTCCAGGTGGGTTTCGATATAATAAAGAGCTAGGAAAAAAGAAAAGAGAAAATTGGGGGAACAATTTGTTTTGGGTAAATAGCTGGGTGTCATCTTATATACTCTTGTTCTGTTTATTAATGGGGTATAGATTTACTTTACTTATACTTCCACGAGCATGAAAAGTGCTTCATTGATTAAAAATCCATAATTTTAAAGAAATTTTCTGTGTGATTCACCTAAAGCCTCTTAAGCCTTGGTTCCATCCATTTTTCCTTATGGTCCCGGCATCCCATATGGTACCCCAGCCAGGATCGATTTCTGAGTGCAGAACCAGGAAGGAGTAACCCATGAGCGCCTCAAGCTGGGGCCAAAGAACAACAACAAAAAGCATCAGAAATGGGGAAGGAAGTTTTCTTATAGTTCTCTTGGAGGGGGGAGGTGATAAAGACTGGATTAAATAAGCAATTAATAATATAATTTTCACAACTAGAAGACTAATACTATCATAATATATTTAGTTAACTTTAAATAAAATATTTAAAAAATTTAACTTCTTTTCTGGCTAAGTTTTTTTTTCTGTTCCATGAAGAAATTCAATATCACATTAGCATTATAAAATTTAATTTTAAATTTAATTTAATATAATTTAAAATTTTATCTTTTAAGATCTATTCCAAGAAAAGGCAATTTCCTCCAACATTTATCATATCTCCTTGTAGTTTTATAATCTTGATACTTTTCAGAGTATTAGTTTATTATTTTTAATTTCTACTATACCCCAAAATATATCTTTTATAACTTAATTTTTATTGAACTATCATTGGTAATAGTAACAGACAGTCTCTCAGTTTAGGCTTTTATTAATAGGCTTTATGGTTTCTCAACCTGGAACTGAGATTCTTCAACGTATGCAAAAATAAAAAAAATTGAATTTCTGTTATTGTATTAAATCAGGCTATATACAACATAAATCTATCTATTCTGGCACTATTAACTGCAATCATTGATGAAGGTGTTGTCTGTAGAATTTCTCTACTGTTTGAGAGGAAGCGAAAGTGTAGCTGAACTTGGTTCAATCCCCAGCATCTCATATGATGCCCTGAGCCTGGTGTTATTTCTGAGCACAGAGCCAATAGTAACTCCTAATCACTGGCAGATTTCTGCAAGATTTCAGTTTTCCTGCTTGTAAGTAGAGAGCTAACAGGCTCAGGTGACCATATGCAATACCAGGAATCAAACCCAGGTATGTCCTTGGGTTGTCTGCGTGAAAGACAAACGCCTTACCTCTGTGCTATCTCTCCAGCCCCTCAAATGTTATTTTAAAACACATTTAGCTATGTTTATATTTGTAATTTATTAACTCTGGTTGAGCATTATATTTTTTTGAATTTGGAATAAATAAATGATCAATTCTTTATAAATTATCAATCCTTTTGATATAGATGCATTATATTCAATTATTCAGTATGTAAAATAGTATGGACACAATTTTTGCATGACTCCTTGAGCAAATGTGGGAGAATTTTTCCCTTTTTTCCCATTGCAATATACATATAATATATATGTATATATACATATATATATATTATATGACATTCCTGGGAGTGTACATGAACTTCTAACTCAGTGCTGTGGATGGGGTGCACTTCACTCCCAGTGGCTTGAGAAGGGCTGTGTGTGTTGGGAATTTAACCCAGGCTCTTGAAATTGTCTTGGTATATGCTTTAATCTCTGAGCCTTAATCCTAGCCCAAATCATATCTCTCTATGAGCAGAATTTCTGGCCTTAAAATTGGGAAATTTTATCCCAAGTATTAAAATTTGCTCAATGTGGTGATTTATTTACATTATCCAAATAAATGTATGTTATGAGCATTCATTTCTCAGCATGCTTGCTGAAACTTGACATAATTAACTTTTTAATTGTTGCCAATCTGATGAATATATAATTGTACCTGATAGTGTTAATTTGCATTTATTTGGTGGCTGGTGTGATTGTCACATAATTACAATATTTTTATGTTTCCCTTACGTAAGCTGCCTATTCATCTTCTCTGATCATTTTCCTTTTGGGTGTTTTGTCTATGCATGATTAGCCATGTAAGCCCTTACATGTTCTGAATAATAATCTCTGCCAGTTTTATGCTTTTTAAAAGTATTTTTAGTATGAAGCTTGCTATAAAGTTGTTTTTATTATTTTATTGCTATCAGTAATTTTTTTTTTTTTTTTTTTTGGTTTTTGGGCCACACCCGGTGACGCTCAGGGGTTACTCCTGGCTATGTGCTCAGAAGTTGCTCCTGGCTTGGGGGACCATATGGGACACCGGGGGATCGAACCGCGGTCCGTCCAAGGCAGCGCTGGCAAGGCAGGCACCTTACCTTTAGCGCCACCGCCCGGCCCCGCTATCAGTAATTTTAAAGCAAAATTTAATTAGTTTTTTTTAGTAAATACCTTACTTAAAATATTTTACAGATAATATTATGTTCTACAATATCTTATTTGTTTTCATACATCTTATATTTATTTTATGTATTTATTTTTCTTAGCAAAAAAACTTGAGCAAGTGATTACACAACTGTTTTTCCTGTATTCCCTATTCTTACTTTATAATTCAGAATGTATTCATTCTCTAGTCTTTATAGTCACTTGTAGGCTTTTAAATAGATAAATGCTACTAAAACTATGGATTTACTCTGAGTTTCATATTTACTTTACCAGGATGAAGTAGTAACAAGATGGTCTCTATGCAGAAGCCTCATGTGGAAAGATTGATCAGTCAGCAAGGAATATGCTCACTTATTTTTCATCTGAATTGTTATTCTAATGTGATGAGAACTATTTTACATGTACAGTCACTTCATTTTCAAGATATTTTTTAGATTTAATCTTTCTATTTTCACATAAAGCAAAGTATAGAAACTAAATAGGTATAGTAGATATAGAAATTAAATTTAAATTTAGTAATTAGAAATGACATGGCATGCAATGGCATGGACTTTGCTCTACTTTATTCCAGCATATATAATTTCCCAGTAATTCATTCTTAGATATTTATTAATATTTTCAATATTTTATCTGTATTGTATGATTTGTTTTTCTACATAAATCGAATTTTGTGCTGAGTTATTTTAAGTTATAGCAATGAAAATAATTTCTATGATCTTTGCATTATGTTCATCAGGAATAGTTTGAATTTTTTAAAATAACTTTCCCCATATAATGTTAGCAAAAAGTTATAATCATGATGTTAGAACTTTAGACATTTCATAGTAACTTAAGTGCCATATATAATTATTAGTTAACTCATTTAATTAGTAGGAGAACTCACAGTGACAGTGGAATATATATTCCCTATATTTTAGAGATGAATGGAAAGCATACAGAATGTGAAAGTAATTGCTTGAAGATGAGCAGTAATTGAAAGTACAGCCTTTGATCACAGGCTAGGATGAGGTCATAATCTCCTGCATGGTGTTACCCTCATCTATATTCAACATATTTGCATATTTGGGCATATTTGCAGACTTCCACCTATAAAACAGTGGGAAAATATTCAGAATCAACACAACAATTTGTAATGATCCCACAATATAGGAACTGCAGTTGAAACCTTATGTGGACAGAGCCAGACCCAATGTTCTTTGTAGCTGTTCAGAAAAATATTCAGTGGGTGTTCACAACTGTCTCTGGAAATAGTCCTGAAGGGCCATCCAGAATCCACAGATTGTCAAACAAATAGAAAGATCTATTCTCTAATAATGTGTAGCATGTGGTTAAAGACAGTTTAAGTTGGTAGCAGTAAGACCCTGGTACAAGATATATGACTGTCCTCTCTTTTCTCTGTCCAGAGAAGTTGGAATGATAAAGGTGATGGTATTCTTGCCCACATGAGAGGTTAGCTGTTTAGAGAATGATAAGTGAGTACTTGGAAGGTTTCTGGTATTCTTCAGAGGAGAACAGGCACTTGGAGGGAAAGCTGGCTGATAACTTTTTCCATACATATTCTCATAATATGCTGTTGTTGAAAGATAATTCAGCTGCCTTAAGAAAATGGCAATTTTCTTCTGGCAGCTACAACATGTATGTCTTTGCCAGATAGTTCCTGCCAAAACTTCAGCTTTTCTGAATTGATTGCCTTTTTAGTGTCCAAGTAATATCAAAAAGCTATGGCTGGTACACAATTAGTAATTAGGCAGTAACTGCCATGCTCCTTTGAGGTTTTAATATTTATCATAATTTCTCTCTAAAAAACATCTTGGATTTATATCAGCTGTTTTGAAATAATTTTTGTCCTATAAGAAAGCCCATCAAATTCCATTTTGCAATTCATCCCTTTATCTGGGGATAAGGAGATGGTGAAAGGAACACCTAGTTGTATTTTTGTCTTACTCCTGGCTGGCTTTGAGCTTAAGGATCACTCTTGAAGGTGCTCAGTGTGGTGCTATGGTTTAAACTATGGTCAGCCATATACAAGGCAAATGCCTTGCCTTCAATACTATATATTGAGTTCCCTAGGAAACTAAATTAACTAATTTATCCATGTTTATTTTACATTTAACTAAATCTGAGACATTTGACTTTTGGGTAAATATTAAATAACTAGACTCATCGTTGTTTTCAAGGTCAAACTAGAATCTTACACTAAAGATTATTTGATAATGATTTATACATCTTTCATGAGGTTTAAACACTAAGTTTTATGAAATATTTCTATGACCAACTGGATATTAGTGCAGATCAAGGGAAGGCAATCACTTAGAAATAGACTCTAATGCTATTCTCTATAATTAAGTTTGTAGAATTTTCTAAAGTTGAGGCTCTTCACTTACTAATCTTTATGGGCCAACCACAGTATCTATTACATGTGTGCTTCTAAAACTTTTCTATAATTAATAAGAGAAGAATTAAGGGTAAAGCAAATGAGATAAGTATAAAATATATGTCTTGTATTCAGCTACTCTGACTCTGCAACAGAAGCATACAAAATAATTTTCACATCTGGAACTAGAACTTTCTCTATGTATCCACACATATATATGTATATCCTAATGTAACAAATTAGGGGGCTGGAACAATACAGTAGTTAAGAATCTTGCCTTACATGCAACCAACCAGGGTTCAATTTAAGGAATTGGTCCACAAGAACTACCAAAAGTGGTTCTTGAGAGCAGAGCCAAAAGTGAGCATCCCAGGGTCTGACCAGAACTCTCCCCAAAAGTGACAAATTAAAATTTTATTGAATTTTAGTGATTTTTTTTTTGTTTTGCTTGTAACTCTTCCTCAAAGAGGCATTTTATCAAAGAGCTCCTGACTATGAACCAAATTTACATGTATTCTCATTAGTCTGTCTCTTGTAAAGGCACTTTCACTTAGAGATTTATGTTAATTTCAGAGACATCTTAAAGTTATTGAAAATCATATCAGGTTTTTCCCCTTACATCTTTACTGACATTTTCTCCTAGATCAAATTAATTTTCTGTTTCACACAGATGTCTTGGCTTCTTTGTTAGATTCTTTGAAAAGTTACCACTTGCTATTTTTTCTATTCTCTCTTGTAGTGAAAACTTTCCCTGTATTGGTGGAAAGAAGGTATTAAATATGCTTTTCTTGTATTTCAGCAGGAACAAAAGAGTTCACCAACCAAAATGCCACCTCATGGCATAAAGACATTGAATATAGAAATGTAATTATTTTTATTCAAACTTTCCACCCAGCAGAGCAGTTTCAGCTTTTAATGTTGTTTAACACTTTCACATTCCCTTAGGAATGGGCTACATATGCTCACAATCAACATTTTATTGCACAAACATAAATCATTTTTATAGTCCTTGACAATTAAAATTATTTCTGATTAATTACCTAATTTATTTCTTATAGAATATAATTAAAAACTAAAGTCAGAATTGTATATGAGACCCATCTTCAACTGCATTATCAGCAAGTAGCACAGCTTATTGGCTCTCCAGAAAAGGTTACTTTATTATTCAAAAATTTTTGCAAAACACTTTCAAAGACTTTCTTTCAGTTTAATATCCATCCCTAGTGATGGTAGAATATTCAATTAATTAATTAATTTTTTATTTCAACTTGTTATTGCATCTGAGGTTTTGCACTCTTAGACACAAATGTAGTAGTATTCTATGTCTAGCTCCATTCCAAATATTTAGAGGATCAGCTAAAAGAATTCCAACAGTGGGAACATTTTCTTTATTTCTAAAATAGTTTAGAGGAGACATAAAGCATCATCATCCCAAAATTCCATGCACAAAGTTTTTACTACGTTTTCTCCTGTACCTTTTTCATTGTTAAAAATGTCTTTCTGGGCCTGGAGATATAGCACAGCAGTGTTTGCCTTGCAAGCAGCCGATCCAGGACATAAGGTGGTTGGTTTGAATCCTGGTGTCCCATATGGTCCCCCGTGCCTGCCAGGAGCTATTTCTGAGCAGACAGCCAGGAGTAACCCCTGAGCACCGCCAGGTGTGGCCCAAAAACCAAAAAAAAAAAAAATGTCTTTTCATATGGAGGTGATCAGTTTTGCATAATTCAGTTCAAAATGACACAACTCAGAGGCCCGGCAACAGATAAATGGCTAAAGAGACTGTGGTTCATATACACAATGAAATACTAAGTAGCTGTCAGAAGAAATGAAGTCATGAAATTTTCCTATTCATGGATGGACATGGAAACTATTATGTTGAGTGAAATAAGTTAAAGGAAGAGAGACACAGAATAGTTTCACTCATCTATGGGATTTAAGAAAAATAAAAGAGAGTACTGTAATATTATCCAGAGTCCATAGAAATAAGTTCTGGAAGAACCTGCCTAAGGTATAAAGCTTATCACAAAGGGTGGTGAGTTCAGTTAGTTACACTGAAACTATCATGACAATGGTAGAGAGTGAGAAAAACAGAATGCCTGTCTCAAATATAGGCAGAGAGTGGGGGGAGGAAATTGAGGGACATTGGTGGTGGGAATATTGCACTGATGAAGGCTTGTGTTCTTTTTTATAATTGAAACCCAACTACAAACATGTTTGTAATAATGGTGCTTAAATAAAATATCATTATGAAAAAAAAATTTTTTTTGGTTTTTCAGGCCACACCCATTTGATGCTCAGGGGTTACTCCTGGTTAAGCGCTCAGAAATTGCCCCTGGCTTGGGGGGGACCATATGGGACGCCTGGGGATCGAACCGCAGTCGCGATCTTTCCTTGGCTAGCGTTTGCAAGGCAGACACCTTACCTCTAGCGCCACCTCGCCGGCCCCCATTATGAAAAATATAAATAAAATAAAATATATTAAAAATAGTGATCCTAAAAACCATTGACTGTATACAAACATTTTCTCTTTTTCCTTCTAATCTAGTCAGCTATATATAAATCCCGGACTGGCCACAGACTTTGTACATTATCTAGGTAATTTTCTCTTTTTCTTTACTTTGACTAGAAGAATTTTACATTCAGTGTTTTGATTTTGGTTTGTTTGTTTAGACACCTGGTGATTACTCCTGGCTATGCTCTCAGAAATTGCTTCTAGCTTGGGGGAAATTGCTCCTTGGCTATGAGAAGCCGGGGATCGAACCTCGGTCCATCCTAGGCTACCATAGGCAAGGCAAATGCCTTACCGCTTGTGCCATTGCTCTGGACCCACATTTCAGTTTTTAAAAATGTCTTCCATTAGTTAGGAATGAAAACTTGAAAATACAAAAATTTCTTCTCTTGTTTATAATACTAGTGTATCATTTCTTGGTATAACTCCCTATTTATTCCAAATTATAGCTTTGCAAAGAAAGCAAGGTGAGAAATGCACTAGTTAAAATCAATTTTCTATTTTATCGTAGTTTAGATTATGCTGACTTTTTATTTAGAAGTAAAACATAATTTCCTTTAGGGTTATTGTTTCAAGTATTCTCTGAAAGTCTTTTTTCTATTATAGGTAATGCACCTTTTTAAAAGAAAAACTAATATAATGATTTTATTAACTTCTGAAAATGATATCATTTTTATATTAAAATCCATTTCCTAAGAATATTGCAATGAGCTGAAATGACTTTCCTAGCAATTTTACATTTTAATATAAATCTAAGGAGTTAATGAAATCTTAAGGACTTCCTAGGCAGGTCTAGTTCCATCATAAATTTGGGTTTCTGTGTTTGTTTTCTAACTCTTTAACTACATAGACTGGAGATTTTAATGAGTTGAACTCTTAGTTGTAAAGTTAAAAGCAGATGAAGAATTTTTGGTGTCAATTTCTTTTTTTTTTTTTTGTTTTTGTTTTTGTTTTTGGGCCACACCCTGTGACGCTCAGGGGTTACTTCTGGCTATGCGCTCAGAAGTTGCTCTTGGCTTCTTGGGGGACCATATGGGACGCCGAGGGATCGAACCGCGGTCCGTCCTAGGCTAGCGCAGGCAAGGCAGGCACCTTACCTCCAGCGCCACCGCCCGGCCCCGGTGTCAATTTCTTGTGTCCTAAAAAACATCAATGTTTCATGCCTGCTCAGTTTCCCCTGAAGTGCTATTCATTTTCAACATCATGTTAAAAAGACACCTTTTTATTTGTTTTGCTTCTGTGTTAAAGGTATTGTATTTTACAATGACATTAACATCAGTGTTTGAAGCATATACTGCTATGCATCACATTTACCAGAAGAATGCCAATATGCTTCTGCCACTAGCCCTATGTCCCTTGTTTTATATCCTCTTATCCTCCAGGAAAACTCAGTTCTGTTGGTGGATTCTGGGTTTGTTTTCATTTAACATTGCCTTTCTTGTTGTGCTTATTGTTTTTTTAATTTGATAATATCATTTTAATAAATGCATGCACTAGAATTACAAAGGAAAATTAACTAAAATTGTGGAGGAAAGTGCCTTGTCAAAATATTTGCAAAAATAATCTACTTATATTTTTTAAATTTCGACAAAATACACAAAGATTAATTGATGGTCAGATCATAGTCACAAGCCAGGACATTGATTTGAACCCCAGAACCAAATGCCTGATCTCAGAACCTCCAAAGAATATATGAGCAGTGAATTGCTTGTGTTTCTTCCATGGCTGAGCCTTCACACCACATAGTTGCTAACATTACAGGTTTCTAAATAACAGTATCCTAGTAATAAAATATGTGGTCTGGTTAAGTATTTTATACAGTGGCCCATGAACTCTGAGCACTAATACCTATGCTTCAAAATAGTGAAAGTTTATTTTGAGGACTAAGTAAGGTAGTTCTATGGAAGAGGTTGATATACTTTGTTTTTTTTTTGTTTGTTTTAATATAACATTGAGTTACATAATTATATGGACAAAGGTTTTGCACATAAGTTTTGTATAAAAATATGATATAGAAAATTGGATATTGGGGCTGGGCGGTGGCGCTAAAGGTAAGGTGCCTGCCTTGACTGCGCTAGCCTCGGATGGACCGCGGTTCGATCCCCCGGCATCCCATATGGTCCCCCAAGCCAGGAGCGACTTCTGAGCGCATAGCCAGGAGTAACCCCTGAGCGTCACCGGGTGTGGCCCAAAAACCAAAAAAAAAAAAAAAGAAAAAAAGAAAAGAAAATTGGATATTAAAATTTAATTTTTAATGACTGGGTTTTTAGTCTGAAGAGTAGTCATTGTTTTTTAATACTAATATCTTTAAACACCATGTTTGTTGTTGGGTTTCAGATGCTTCTGGGTGGAGTTGCTCCTAAGACCTCCAGGGAGTCTGGGCAGCAGCCATGTTAAAAGGCATATGGCAAAGATCAGCAGTTGTATGTACTTTTAATGCAGAGATAATTCACAATAAATGTCATACAAATATAGTAACTTATAACAATCAGAATCATTTCTGTTCAACTTAATATGTAAATTTAATTAAATTAACAAAATACAAGTATTTTAAATCTCAAATTATCAGTAATCACATATACTTGTCACAAACTTTTATTTGTAGAGGAATTACTAGTACAATTTAGTTATGTGGTAAGCACAATATAATAAGTGTATTAAAATAAATGCAAACATACTAGACTAATAAATTCCAGTATGAAATATCTCACTCAAGTCTTCAATCCACATTGCTTAGATTTAAAAATAAATTCAAAAACACTTGGGTGCTACAGTTATAGGATTTTTAGATATGTTGTATTTCTCCCAGCCAAATGTTATGCAAAGTACCAATAATGTAGTTTGTAATCTATTGGATAAAAAAAATTAAGAAAACCTTTTTAAACTAACATTAGAGAAATTGGAAACAAAGTTCATTCAATGAAACTAGAATTATAAATTAGTAAACTCTCTTTTGCCTATCAAGCATCTGAATTGCTTAAAAGCACTCCTACCTTTTACCCAGTCCTTCATCTCTAAACTGATATTGGGAAATTAAAGATACAACAAAAGCTGATGTGACCTGGAAAACTTTATTTATAATTTCAGATCAACCATAAAATCATCTAAATGTTAAATATAAAATATATGCTGTGGTTCAAAGGATTATAAAATTTTAGGCAATGATAATCAAGTGATGCAGCTGCCAATAAATAAATCACAATAAACAGCAATACATATAATTATAAAAGAAGTATAAAATTAAATAAGAACTTTATGATGAACTGTTAGTGATGTAGAAACTCAGAAGTAAATAAATAAAAAGTAAAATATAAATGTTATAAAATCATTTAAATACATTTAGAATATCTATGCATATATATACCCTATTAAAATGGTTATGATTATTTTATATTTTTGTGAATTTTCATAAATTAGAAAGAAGAATTTTGACAATTAAATGCATGCTTCAATTTGAGTGTTCTAACAGATGGTCAGAAAGCTGGTAAAGTATTATTTCTGGTTTTGTCTGTTAGGGTGTTTTTAGATGAGATTTAGTATTTGAATCAACAGACTGAATAAAGAGGATTATCCTCACCAATGTGGGTGGACATCACCCAATTTATTGAGAACCTTGGTAGAACTAATCAGTGGAGAAAGGCCAACTTTAGGGAATTGTCACTAATTATTCATAGATTTTTCCAAGATATAAAAGATAAATACAAAGAAAAGTGAGAATATTTGTTTTACAGAGACACTGTAAGAAGTGTTGACAGGGCCAGGATCACTTCCAAAAATGCTACCTTTAGTACTTGGGACCTCCAAACTTCTACACATTCTTGGGAAAGAGTCATAAAGCACAGGGCACTGAAATATTCAGAGGTGTATTCTGACCAAGTGATTTATCTTCCTGCCAGAAAAGTGAATTTTATAACATACCCAGCTGTGTTTAGAGTTTAGTTTTGGCTCTCTATGCTCAGGGATCACTCATGACAGTGCACTAGGGACCATATATAGTGCTGGGTATTGAACCAATGTCATTCACATGCAAGGCAAGTTCCTTATTGCTAGTATTTTTCTTACAGCTCTAGAAAAGTGAACTTTTGACTCACATTCTGAGGTCATGATTAACTTCTATGAACTCAAATACCAAGGATATAAGTAAAACTACAGACCATATTTTTTAAAAATGTGCCAAGTGGCTTATTTTCAAAGTTATTCATAGTTTAGTGTTAGGTATATATGCTCCCACACCAGTCTCACAAGCAGCTTATGTCAGCTTCCTTCCACCAGTGTTCCCAAATTCCTTCCCAACCTAGCCCCCAGCAACTCAGGCCTGATTCCTTGATAGACACATTTTGAATTTCACTGTTGTGGTTTTAATCTCTTGCTTTTGGTGTTGTTGACTGCAATTTGACTGGAAAACTATACCACTCTTCTGCATCCCAATGTGCCCAAATTCTGTGATCCCAAATCCACTTCATACTGTATGCTTCTCTTGCTACCACAAGTGGTGACGTCTTATTCCCATGCAATACCTTCTATTTCCTCACAGATAACTGAGATGAACCTATATTTGTTTTCCTTCTTATAGCTTATTTTTATAAATTTATTTTCATAAATATAGATGCAGTCTCACTAAACCATTAGAAAGTTAAGTCAAGCTACATATAATCACATATAGAAAAATTTACAATTGAATCGAGCAAACTTATTTTACTTTTAACCTACTAAACAAATCAATCTAATATACCATACAAACTAGATAAAGGAAAAACACCAGAAATGTAATTTCAATGGATAGCAAAAAGGTATTTTGTAGTATTCAATAGCATTTTTATCATAATAAATAAATAAATTTCACAATAGGTCTACTGTTTATATTTGAATAGTCAGTGCCCAGCTAGCTCAGTCAGTAGAACATGAGACTATTATATATGAATAGTGGTAGGCAAATGCCCAACAGCTATGCCATGGCTCTGGCCCCCTATTCAATATTTTAAAGCAGGTTCTATTTATATCAATGATATAAGTCAAATAAATAAAGGAAATATGAGAAATAAATAATATCTCTCTGCATAATAATTTATAGGCAATATACTATATAATTCATGACACACATGCATACATACTAAAATAGCATTAATAGGCATGTTATACAAAATTGAAAAGCATATGTTAACAAATAAAATTCAGTTGTAATACCGTATACTGGCAATGACCTTCTTAAAAGGAGATTTTTAAAAATTCACTTTCATATATCAGAACATCAAAAAATAAAACAGGGAAAAAGAATTATGAACAAAATTATATATGTATTATACTTTAGTATAATACATACTACTTTGCATCTACTTTTAGTAATATTTGGAAGGAATATAGTATGCAGAACAAAAGTACATTTAAAATTCAAAGATTTATAATTGTGAAATAAAAATACAAATCTATGAGTTGGCGAGCCCACCCCAGGCACGATATAACCCCTCAGGCAGACTGGTCTGATTAAGAAGGGTAGTGGCAAAGAAATAATACACAAAGCAATCAGGAAAGATATTCATTGGAGTCAGCTTGCTTTATTCCTCATGGCCTTTCTCTGTCATGTGCTTTTTCTATCGCCATGTGTTCTCTCTGCCCTGTGCTGCCTATACCATGTGCTTTCTCTCTTGAGCACAAAGCCAGAACCTTTATTATCCAAAACCCCATCCATTAGGGTGGGAGAAGGGCCTGTAATCCAGGTGGACTTTTACATACCAAAAGAAGAGGATTCCATACCAAAAGAGAAGTTGAAAAACCTTTATTAGACTTTTAGCTAGGTTCACTTTACTGATAATAGTACAAGGGAAATAGAAAGCCTGTCTAGAGTACGGGCGGGGGTTGGGTGGGGAGGAGGGAGATTTTGGACATTGGTGACGGGAATGTTGCACTGGTGATGGGTGGTGTTCTTTACATGACTGAAACCCAAATACAATCATGTATATAATAAAGTTGGTTAAATTAAAAAAAAAGTATTTTCAACAAGATTACCTCAAGAAGCCATAAAGGTAAATAAATGTAAGAACAGAAAGGTCTCACTCATCTATGGGTTTTGAGGAAAATGTAAAACATTTGTGTAATGATTCTCAGAGACAAAATAGAGGAGGACTGGAGGGTTCAGCTCTAGACATGAAGATCACCACACAGATTGTTGGGTGCAGTTACAGAAATAATTACACTGAGAACTATCATAACAAAATGTGACTGAATGAGGGAAGTAGAAAGCCGGTCTAGAATATAGGCCGGTGTGCGGTAGGGAGGAGAAAAACTTGGGATATTGGTAATGGGAATGATGCACTGGTGAAGGGTTTTTTAAAAAAGAAAAAAAAAAAGACACTGACTTTAGCAACACAAAAGAGAAATAAAACAATCATTTCAAATTGACCTGTGTTGATCTCTGATTTGATAATTCATTTACCTTTGTGTTGTAACGAACAATATGAAGTAAATTTGTTTGTTCCTGCATGAAGGCAGGCTACGGTGGTGGGTAGGAGATTAGGAACACTGGTGAAAGAGGTCAAACTGGTGGAAGGACTGATGTAAAAAAAAAAAAAAGAAATGTTCAACATCATTAATCATTAGGGAAATTCAAATCAAAAGCATAAACAATATATTCTTACACATTTAATAAAATAGATGGATTCCAAAATAAAACAGAAATCCAGAAACAGAAAATAATAAGTATTTGGATGTGCAGAGGCTGGAATTTATAGGTATCTATTTGGAAATTTAAATGGTACACTGAAAATAGTTTAACAATTTAGCATTCTTCAGAAATGATGACTATATTGCCTATGCTGAAATACACTAAATTTGGTCCATTGAACTGATGAATTATAGATATATATAGATACATATTATATGAACTATTTTAATTTTCATTTAATTATTGTAAAGTAATAATTTAGAATTATTAATTTATATCTTAACTATGAAATTTTTAAGCTTTTTGGAGCCAGAGAGATATTGCAATGGTTAGTGTGCTTGCTTGTGCGCAGTTGACCAGGGTTCAATCCTTGAAACCCCAATGGTCCACAATTCATCCAGATTGATACCTGAGCTCAGAGATGAGAGTAAGTCCTCAATTTAGTCTGGTGTGACTCCAAAAAAAACCCACAGCTTTTTTATTTTAAGTCTTTCAAGACTAGAGATTTTAGCCACTAGATGGTCAGCATATAATTAGTCAAGTCTGTTTTCCTGTCACATAATTTGACAGAATTTGGGTTACATGTGAAGGGGAGGAGGGAGATATGGGGCATTGTTGGTGGGAATGTTCACTGGTGAAGAGGGTGTTCTTTTTTATAACGGAAAGCGAACTACAAACATGTTTGTAAGGAAATCTCTGTTGCAGAGTTTTTAATGTAAATTAATTCTCCCCTTTTATCTTGATGACTGATATACATATGGAAGATATATATAAAATTTTGTTATAAAATAATTATAATTTTACTTATGTCTAATATTTGGGATTTTTAACTTAAAAATAAAAGAGCTTAAATAATTAGGCAAGTATTAAATTCTCAAAGAATAGATTTTACTAGAATAATAAGATACAAAAGTTCTAATGTATCAAATGTATTCCATAAAACTCCAAGAAAAGAGCAAACATAATTGAAAGCTCACAGTGTAGCCACAGTGTCCTTATATTATTCATAATATACATTTAAAATAAAGTTGGCCTGAAGATTACCATTACTGAGGAACAGCAGAGACTTTCTGAAGAAGTTGTTACACTGCAATTGGCAAAGGAAAAAATCTATTCTATACACAGATTGCATGAGATCCCTCAGTTTCAGCATACCGAAGCATGTTTGAAGATGAGGTTATAGGAAAGCATTATAACCTATCACAAAAGGTCAGTATAAAAATTTAAGGCTTCCAAAAAGAAACACTTCCAGTTAAATATGAGTTCAACTACATATTTTAGTTCATCTGGATGACTGCTGTACAGTTTGCAACATAAAGAATATATTTATACAATTTTGTTATGTGATAATTTTATTAATGGTCTAATATTTATATTTGTAAATTAAAAAATAAAGAGCTTAAATAATTAAGCAAGTGCTAAAATTTCACATAGTAGATTTTACTAGAATAATAAGACATTAAAATATTTATATTTAATATAAATTAAATATATTAAATTCATATTTAACATATAAATCATTATAATTAATACAAAGCTATTAGTTGACAAATAGGTACTCCTACATATTTGTCCAAAAAATCTTTGGAACTTATAAAAATACTTAGCTCCCACATCCTTTATAATAATGTTATGATTATTAAATTAAAATAACATGGTATTGGAATAAAGATAGATTTTTAGATTAGTAGAATAAATGCAGTGGTCCTTAAACTATGGTCCACGGGCCAAATATCATATTTGTTTCTGTATTGTTTCTTTACTTCAAAATAATATATATGCAGTGCATAGGAATTTGCTCTTAGATTTTGTTTTTACTATAGTCTGGCACTCCAATGGTCTGAGCGACAGTGAACTGGCCCCCTCACATACCCTGCTCATGGATTGGCAGAATTAACATCATTAAAATGGCAATAGTTCCCAAAACATTGTACAGTTTTAGTGCAATCCCTCTAAGGATACCAATGCATTCTTCAAAGAAGTGGATCAAACACTCCTGAAATTTATTTGGAACAATAAACACCCACAAATAGCTAGAGCAACCCTTTGGAAAAGAATATGGGAGGCATCACCTTTCCTAACTTTAAATTGTATTACAAAGCTATAGTCATTAAAATGGCATAATATTGAAATAAAGACAGACCCTCATATCAGTGGAATAGACCACTAAAGTATTCAGAAAATGTTCCCCAGACATACAATCAATCTTTGATAAAGGGGCAAGAAATGCAAAATAAAGCAAGGAAAGCCTCTTTAACAAGTGGTGTTGAAGCAAATGGCCATCCGCTAGCAAAAAAAAAAAAAAAAAAAGAGAACTCATAACTTCATCTAACACCATGCACAAAGGTCAAATCCAAATAGATTAAATACTGGATATGATATCTGAAACCATAAGGTATATTGAACAAAAAATAGGTAAAATACACCATGATATTGAAACTAACAGCATCTTCAAGGCGGAAACAGCACTCTCCATTCAAGTGGAAACAGAGATAAACAGATGGGAATATATTAAGCTGTGAAGCTTCTGCATCTCAAAGAAAATAGTGTGTAGGATATAAAAACCACTTACAAAATGGAGAAACTATTCATCCAATACCCATCAGACAAGGGGCTAATATCTAAGATATACAAGTTACTGATAGAATTTAACAAGAAAAAAACATCTAACCCCATCAAAATTGGGGAGAAGAAATGAACAATTTCTCAAAGAAGAAATATAAATGGCCAAAAGGCAAATGATAAAATGCTCCATTCATTAATCATCAGAGAGATGAAAATCAAAACAACAATGAGTTAACATCTCATGCCACAGAGACTGGCACACATCACAAAGAACAAGAGCAATCAGTTTTGGTGGGGATGTGGGGAGAAAGGAACTCTCATTCACTGCTGTTGGAAATTTTGTCTAGTTCAACCTTTATGGAAAAAATATGGAGATTCCTTAAAAACCTGTAAATTGTTCTCCCATTTGATCCAGCTATAACACTCCTAGGAACTTAAATATACCCTAGAAACTCAAAGACACAATACCAAAATCCCTTCCTCACACTTATATTCATTGCAGTGCTATTTACAATAGCCAGACTCTGGAAACAATTCAGATGCTCTAGAGCAGATGAATGGCTAAAGAAACTGTGGTACGGGGCCGGGAAGGTGGCGCTAGAGGTAAGGTGTCTTCCTGGCAAGCACTAGCATAGGACGGACCGTGGTTCGATCCCGTGGTGTCCCATATGGTTCCCCCAAGCCAGGGGTGATTTCTGAGTGCATAGCCAGGAATAACCCCTGAGCGTCAAATGGGTGTGACCCCCCCAAAAAAAAAACAAAAAACAAAACAAAACAAAAAAAAACTGTGGTACATATACACAATGAAATATTATGTAGCCATCAGGAAAGATGAAATCATGAAGTTTTACTTCACATGGATGGCACATGAAACCTATTATTCTGAGTGAAATAAGTCAGAGGGAGAGAGAAAACACACAGAATAGTTTCACTCATATATGGGTTTTAGGAAAAATAATCAAAAAAAACATTGTAATAATTCCCAGAGAAGAAGAGAGAAGAACAAGCTCAAGATATGAAGCTCACCACAAAGAGTTAGAGAAATAACTACACTGAGAACTATTACAATTTCAGTGAGTGAGGAAATTAGATTGCCTATCTTGAATACAGGATATGGGTTGTGGAGAAGGAAGATGAGGACATTGCTGATGGGAAGATTGCATTTGTTAAGCGGGGAGTATTCATTTTATGATTGAAACCCAACTACAATCATGTTTATAATCATGGTATTTAAATAAATATATTATTTAAAAATACTTAGCTCTCACATCCCTTATAAGAAATCTTATGATTATTAAATTTAAACCTGTACTCAGAATATTATAATTTATAGAGCCCAAGGAATAAAAAGTGTCTCTTGATCAGCTTACTCAGTACTGGACATAATACAAACCCATCACTCAGAGCATCTCAGTACTGCATCCTACATTTGAGCCAGATGTATGACCCCATTTCAGATAGCTAGCTAGGAACAAATAATCCACAATGAATATATATTGGGTACCAAAGATCTGTCATCAAGTCAGTGATTAGTCCAGTCTAACATTTATGTCTGTCACATGCCAAGGAATTACTTTGTTTCCAATAATACCTTGCATTTCTTTTTTAATATGAAGAAAGAGCATCTGAGAGACTAAATAAATTATCCAGAGCTGCAGAGTTCCTTGTTCCAGACTTGTTCCTCTTACCATGTTAACACCTTTACCAACTGATTTTCCATCTGGTCTTTCGTTGGTCACAAAGATAGCCCAAGTATTGTTGATTTTGTTCTTGGTTGTTTTTTGGTTTTTTTTTTTTTTTTTTTTTTGGTCCAAGCATATTAGTGTACTACTATGCTTTGTGGTTTCTTTTATCTTGCATTTATTTGTGCCTCTTTTATTCTGATGAATTCACTTATGTTATGTTCTTTTATTGCATTATCCTACAAATAGCATTGAGTCATCCCAGAAGTTCCCTCAAATCTTCTTCCACCTCCTGCCCAGATCACCAATGCTCCAAATAATACTTAATATATATAAGAATAGAGTTTGAAAATAATGTTTTGGAGTTGTAGAAAAAAATTTTGTCCTAAAATATTTTGACAAAATTATCTACAGTAATATACTTATTATTAATTTTTTTATTTAAACACCATGGTTACAAAATTGTTCATTGCTGGGTTTTAGTCATACAAAGTACACCATCCTTCACCAGTTCACTCTCCCCATCACTGATGTCTCCCTTTTCTCTCCCACTTCCTACCCTCCCTTCCAGACCTGTCTCTATGGCAGGTAATTTGCTTATTTCTCTCCCTCTCCCTCTTTCCTTCTCTTTCTGTTTCTTTCTCTCTCCCTCCTCTCCCCACATTTTTTTTCTTGACACATTAATGGGGACTGTGCCTTGTGTTTCACTGTCTCCCTTTTCAACACCCAGTTTTTGTCCTCAGTGATCAGTTCCAACTATCATTGTCCTAGTAGATCTTTCTATTACATTGCACACTCACTGCTTTGTGGAGAGATTTCCTACTCTTGTCTGGACTACTTGATTCCTATATCTATTGTCTAATTATCTATAGCAATACATTTTTATTTTATTAAGACATATGTTTTTGGTAAAGAAGAGGATCCTCTATATGAAACAATAGCTTTTGCTGTGATGAAAGATAAATTTGAATGTGAATGTAGTGCTCGCTTCGGCAGCACATATACTAAAATTGGAAAGATACCGAGAAGATTAGCATGGCCTCTGCGCAAGAATGTGAATATAAATTTCTTAATACATTTTGAGACTAGGACTTCATAAAAAAGAGAAGTGAACAAAACAGAGAGTAAAGCAATGAATAAGAGAAATGGGGTGACAGACATAAAAATTTAGACTTGGGAATAAAAATTATGTGTTGAAGTAAAAATGTATCATAGATATAAGTACTAAGAAGAAGAGTGAAGAAAATGTGAATCTGACTGGTGAGAGGCTTCATATTAAGACCAGATATTTACTTTTATGAGGAGTAGCCATGTGCAGAGTATATGAGTAAGAAGTGTTTGCAGAAGTGTATAGGGATGAGGTGGTTCACAAGAGGAAGTTCGGTTAGTTTACCATTTTGTGATAAGCATGCTGTTGATTTTGCATATCATCTGAATACCACATCTAGACCCACATAAAATTGGTAAACATTTATGTATATATAAAGCAAAAATGAATGAAAATGATGATCAATAAAAATGATTTTTTTCAATGAGGTTCTGGGGCAACAACATATTTAAGACACAGAAACCATGTCTAAGGCTGGAGAAATATTACTGTGAAGTGGGCCCTTGCCTGGGATGTGGCCAATCAATGGGTTCAATTCCCAGAACTCCTTATTCTTCCCAAACCCTGTTAGGAGAGAACCCTAAACTTAGGACCAAAAATAAGGCTTAAATATAGCTAGGCATGAAAAAATATGTAAAGCAAATCCAAAAAATGTGTAAAATCTTCATTACTAGTTATTACTTTCAATGTAACTGGAATAAATTCTCCAATTCAATATTTGTGCTTTTGAAGGGAGTTCTTGAGGTATGCTGGTGTGCTATTTGGGGGGTTTATTCCTGGCTCTTTGCTCTGAGGTTGATCTCAGTGTTTCCCATCCAGTGCTCGGGAATGAGTTTAGGAATCCTGCATGCACTCAGCTCTAGGAGCTATCTTTCGGATCCAAATTCTCCTATTTAAAAGGTAAAAATTGGCAGAATGAGCAAAAGCAACAGCAGTTGCAGCAAAAAAAAGCAGACATATCTATCTACTATCCACAAAACAATCAGTTACTTCAACACAACAAAATATTGAAAGTAAAGGTGTACAAAGATATACTATTCAAATAGTAACTAAGGTCTGTATTATCAGATTTTAATTTTAAATATTTATATCCATACATATTTTATATTTATCCAAGAAAAATTGTGCTTCCTCAGTTATTATCAGTTCTCAGCAATTTCTGATACAGTAAAACACTTATTAAATACTTCCAGAACAGTTTATAGCATAAGTTCCAACTGAACTGACAATGATCAATGAAAATATTCTATTGAAGATATCCAGAACCCAAGTAAGTATGAATGATTCAACTCTGCCTGGACTCATTGTAGTATTCCTACAACTTTTTTATATTATTTAAACTGTGACATTAAAAAAGCAATTACTTAAAATATTAATCATCTATGACAAAATACCTTTAACATATTATATTCAGGTTTCTTTTGTTCATATTACTAAATAACAAAATATTAACCACCCACTATCCAACTTTTTGCCATGTGATATGTTACAACATTCAACATGACTCCCCCAAAATTCCAAAGACACCCCAGAAAACCAACTACAGTATAGATTTTAAATTTCCTATTAATGTAGTCTGAAGCATTAAGATAGAATTCTTAAAATTAAAACAAAATAAAAAAACTTTATTTCATCTGATTCACTACATGTGACCCTATGATTCATCTGAAAAATAGATAAATGTAACAAAATATAATCATTGATAAAAACTGAAGTATTCATGAAATTGAAGTCAACATGTATGATTAACTAAACAAACTTACCTTTAAAAAGACAACAACTCTTTTTTAATATTCATGTAAAATAGTAATGAAATAAATGCTATATATTTGCCAAAGGGGCTGACTATGTGATGGGAAGGAACCTGGAGATATTGGAAGGGGACATTGGAAGTGAGATTGGTATTGGAACATTGTATGCCTAAATAATCTATATTAAGAAAAATTGGTAAATCATGATGTCTCATTAAACATTCCTAAAAGAAATCCAATAAATAAAATTGTATGATATGAAAAATAATGCAGGAAAAAGGAGTTGAGGCAAAGGGTCACATTTTAAAATTGTAAACAATTAAAAATCAGAGAGGAAAAGAAGGGAAATTTCCTTATACTTTTATTGTAATAGTTACAACTGAAATATAAGTGAAAAAGCATGAGGCTGGGAAAAGAAGTTTTAGCTTTCAGCAATAATTTCCAAAAACAGTAAAAGCCAGCATAAGAAAAGCCACACAAACTTGGAACACAGGAATGCTGTCTCCACCTTACTTGGTAACAAATATTAATCCTCATCTCTGATGGACTTTTCAGTTCTTCAGGATTATTTTATTTCAATTGAGTTAAAGTCTTAACTTACATCATTGATACATTCTTAGAAAGTTCAACTTTACAAGATCTATCTATATGTTTATGTGTGTATGTCCCTCATTGTTAGCATCAAATAATTAATAATTGAAATAAAACAATCTGACAATATATTTTGGCCACAAAAGCATCATAAAACTTCCAAATAGGAACCCAATATTTGTAATATCAAGTGATATCTTGTATTCATGAATTGATTTCTCAACCTGCTATTTGTTCCACATAGTAGGGTGGACATTCTGCCCTAGTAGCTCATGACATAAGGTATCCCCCAGCACTGAAAAGGATGCCCTTGTGTGGCAGAGACCCCACTTTCCTTCTGCTTCATTTTCTTAGTATAGATATGAATAAACAAAAATAAATAAAATAAATGCAAAAACAAATATAAAGCAAAAATATTTTGTAAAATATCCAGTGAAAATAAATTGTATAAATTCTGAGTATAACTAGGTCTAGCTAACTATAGAAACTAGAAAACCTCATATTTCTATATAAAGAGAGTTTGGGGCTGGAAAGATAGTACTAGGCTTCCATCTCCAGCACTACTTGGTTTCTGAACTCCAGCACTGACTATATCACCCAGGTGTTTTTATGCCCTGCAGAGCCAGAGATGCACTGTCTCCTGAGCCATCAGCTCAATTTCATCCTCACATATCTCCCAGCACATTGGAATTCTCCCAAATTACAAGAGAAACCAATAGAATAGGTTGATCAAATATAAAAACTATAGACTTATAGACAAACTTATGGTTTCATCTATGTTTGTCTTTGTTTTCTGTTGTAGGAAAAAATATTTCCTCTTTAGGCTTTTAGTTTCACTCTAATATGTCAATGAAATTCTAGAAATATATATAAAAAAAAAACCAAATACATCAAGAGGGCTGACAAATATGTATGAGGGAAATGGAGAGCCTGTTTAGAGTACAGGTGGGGGTCGGGTGGGGAGGAGGGAGACTTGGGACATTGGTGATGGGAATGTTGCACTGGTGATGGGTGGTGTTCTTTACATGACTGAAACCCAAACACAATCATGTATGTAATCAAGGTGTTTAAATAAAAAAAAAAAAAGAATGGCTTCCAGAACATGTAGCAACCCAACTTGCCATTCCTTTGTCACTTAATCTTCTTACTCTTTTAAGATTGAAAGATATTCACTCTATTCACTTTGGACACTACCAGGTTCTTACTAAAGAACCCCTAAGATACCTATTTGACACTGGAGCAGAGACCTAACAGTTCACACAACTTTTGTTCACCCAAGTTAAAGTATTTTAATTTTCTGTATCATGTGACTTTTCACATTTTTTGAGGTTTTCTGGTACAAGTTCTCTTTTGACTTCTTTTATAATACTTTTTTTATTGTGATCAAAGTGCATTAAAAGCCTTTTACAGTAATATTTAAGGTACATAGTGACAAAGAATTAGGACTATTCCCACCACCAGTGTTGTCCTCCCTCCACCCCTATTCCCAGCATGCATCCCATATCTTCCTACTTTGTCCTTTGGACTGCTAGTGTAAGAGGTCTCCTTTGTGTATAGCTTGTTATAGACTGGCTATAGATTTTGGTGTCATTGACTTTAGGTTTGGTGCTTAAGTCTGATCATTTTTAATTTTTTATTTCCACTCAATCTTCATACAACTGGTTGTTCCAAGTACCATCCTCCATGTTTTCCCCTTCAAGTTATGAGGGAGAACAAGATGATTTAACTTTTGTGGTTCTGTTAGAAAAAGAAAAAAAAGGAAGAGAAAAAAAGAGAAAAAATGCTGGGGAGATTCATCTAGAGTATATAAATATCAGTTCAGAAGAAGAAAGGAATAAAAAGGAAAAACAAAAACAAAAAATTTAAAAAACAAAACAATCAAACAGAAAAACAAGCAATGACAAAAAACACAGCAGCAGCAACAAAAAAAATCATCACCAAAACCAGAACCACAAGAAAGAAAAGAAAGAAAAGAAGGTCTGGTGTGGCAAGGCTTTGTTTTTGTTTTTGTTTTGTTTTGTTTTGCTTTTGAAATGTTTTGTATAGGTACAATAAGTATTGGGGAAGTTAGAAGGAATTCCCTTGGCCTAGGAGGTACAGTTTCTCCACCCTTAAAGCATACTGTCATGGAAGTAACTACGAGCTCCATAATTTTCACATCTTAACAAAAAGGGCATTCACTGGCCAGGTGGTGGGGCTAAACTAGTCAAGGATTAGTAAATTTTTGAGTTAATATAGAATTTACCAGTAGTGTATTTTTTATGCAAAGTTTAATCAATCTTTAATCTCTTTAATCCCAAGTACTTTATCTAAAACACTCATGAAATGGCCAGAGTGTTAGCACAGTGTTAGGGCATTTACCTTGCATGCAGCTGATCCAGTTTGGGCGCAGGTTTGATCCCTGGCATTCTATATGGTCCCCTGAGCCAGGAGTGATTTTTGAATGCAAAACCAGGAGTAAGCCTTGAGCCTGCAGGTGTGGCCCAGAAAACCAAAAATAAATAAGTAAATAAATAAAACACTCATGAAATTTTTGTATCTTCTGATCCTAAATTAACTCATTATCAGACACCAAGCAGCAAAAGACCATTACTAAATTGAAAAAGACATGACAGGAGTTAACAGGGCCAATATTTAGGGACCTTTCTAAATTAGAATCTCATGGATGTGAGCTGGGGCAATAGCCAATGGTAGGTCATTTGCCTTGCACTCGACCAACTCAGGATAGACCTGGGTTCAATCCCCAGTGCCCCATATGTTCTACCAAGTCAGGAGTGATTTCTGAGTGCAGAGCCAGAAGTAACTCCTGAGCATCACCAATGTGGCTCAAAAAACAAAAACAAAAACAAAAATCTCATGGATGTATATAATCTCAGTATCACAAGTGAGGCACATACAAACATATTAGTCTCCCATTCTATTTTCTTCATGTTCTAAGCAGACAAGCCACACCTAAAAAATTAGTTTAAAAGTACAAATATATGCACAGAAATTTTTAAAAGTATTTTGTTAGTTTTGCTTTATTTTAGCCTCCAGAAGGCATATTAAATTAACTATCTATTTTCTTTCAAGGGCCTTTTCTAAATGGCTAGCTTGATGTCAGAGTGTCATTCAAAGTAAACATTTATAATTTTTAGGGAAATTATTGTAGCAGCCAACTGTTTAATATTATGCTCTGTTAAGCGACTGCTACACGTTTCTTGATTAGAATGTGACTTAAAACCTGCCACTATCCTCTGACCCTTTAGTCGGGATTTAATGAAAGTCTGAAATTTGAAATCACTCATATTCTTTAAGCTTTATAAGGCATTGTGAGCCCTCTGCTGGTAACAATATTTAATTGTATGGTAACATCCCTTACCAAACACATGCATTTTTTTTTTTTATTTTTGCTAATGGTTCTTTATTGACCCTAAGCCTGAGACCCTTGGGGAGAGTTCTAAAAATAATGAGATAATTAGTTTCAAATGATCAAAAAGTTAAACATAATGGTTTTGTTTGTTTGTTTTGTTTTGTTTTTGTTTCTTTTGCCACTCTATGGTGATGCTGAGGAGTTACTCCTGGCTTTGGGCTCAGATATTGTTCCTGACATGTTCAGGAGCCATATGAGATGCTAAGGATCGAACCCGGGTCCATTCTTGGTGGGCAGCATGTAAGGCAAACACCCTACTGCTATGTAACAGTACCCCTATTGTGTGTGGTATTCTAAAGTCTCCTTCAATTGTTTGCATGATCAACAAGAGTGAAAATACCATTGTACTATACTGTAGTCCTGACACCTGCTGTGGGTACAGTAAAATCTAAATCTTTTATCTCAATTTAACTAGGTAAATTTCATAAATTATGTATATTTAGAAACTTTCAAAAAAGAAAACAATCATAAGAAACAGAATTTTTTAGTGAAGATTATGGAAGAGCATTAGGAATGTTGATCAGAAGTACGGTGTACCTGCTGAGGGAATGTCAGTTAGTCTTTGCAGTACAATATTCATTTACCAGAGTAACAGATATTAAGGCCTAGCTTGTGCTGTTTCCAAATAAGGACATTTAAATTAAGTGAGGATAAAAAAGATGGGTTTGTGCTTAATTAGGGAGAGCAAGTCATTGTTTCCAGACAACTAAAGTTTAGTGATCTGTTAAAAGACCTCATTTAGAATGAGAAATTACCATAGACAAATCCACTGATGCTCAAAGACAAAATAAATCTGTTAATTTATTCAGATAAATTGCATCTGTACTTACTCACACTTCAATTCTTCAAATCATCCCCTTGATTCCATATACTGCAGTCGATTAAGCCATTATGAGAGCCAGGGCATAATAATTTCCAACAAAATAAACTAATAATCCTATTCTTTGTTGTGCTCTATTTGAATGTTTGAAATTCTGCTGCTCCTTCCTTCCTTCCTTCCTTCCTTCCTTCCTTCCTTCCTTCCTTCCTTCCTTCCTTCCTTCCTTCCTTCCTTCCTTCCTTCCTTCCTTCCTTCCTTCCTTCCTTCCTTCCTTTCTTCCTTCCTCCTTTTTTTCTTCCCTCTGTTTTCTGATTCTGTGCTTAGAGATCGCTCCTAGGGAGGGCACCATTATGGAGTGAGTGCCAGGGATCAAACTCAGAGTTTGAATTTAGCAAAACAGTCTGTTCTATAATCTCTCCGGTTCTCATGCTGTTGCTTTTCTGTTTGTTTTGGGTCCACACTCAGCGGTATACAGAGTTACTCCTGGCTCTACACTTAGAATAAGTTTTGTCGGGCTCAGGGACTACATGAGATACCTTACCTGCTATATTATCTCTCTCACCCCATCTTCCTACTGTTTCTACTTATTTTTACTCTTAGTGAGAAAAAGAAAAAAATTCTGTTTGGGCTGAAAAGAAATAGAATGATAGATAGTAAATGTATTCATTTTTATATATACACATACATATTTTAAATATAATGCTTTAATCTACTTATATTACTTCACTAAAGTTCTTTTTCTTTTTAATTTATGTTATTGCTGTGCGGTACAGGGCATTACTACAGTCCTGGGGCTACTTTGGCAGTATTTAGACTGGAATCAAATCCTAGTACTTAAGCTACATTGTTAGTCCCATTCAAATTATTTTTTAAATTTGTTTCTTATTTTGAGAGACTTGCAAGCAGTGCTTAGGGCACCAATCTATCTGGTCTACCAGATAGATTTGAAAGTGTTTTAAGAAGACCATGCAGAACATCTCAGAGTCCTGCAATGCCTTTAACCTTCAGGGCCAATGTAGTGAAGCTAAGGAAACAAATACTAGAAACTAAACTCCAATTTTGTGCATGTGTGCTACGTTCTCCTGACTTGAGCTAGAATCTTCCTCCATCCCTTTTGTTAATAGATGTTAACGGAATAATGTGTAGAAATTTTAGAAACTACCTCTCTTTAGATCATTTGTAAAAATTATAACTAAAACCAAGTTTTTTCTTTCTGTTTTCTTCATATTTTTTCTTTGTCTATGCAAAACAAACAAATACAAAACCTGCAATGCACACACCATTTTTATTATTTATTGTATTTTTATCTCTTATCTTTTAAATTAGGTCTCACACCTTTTTCATATAACTTTGGGACATGGATTACTTTATTTTACCACATATTTCCAAATCTCTCTATAAAACTAAGAGGAAAGGAATAAAGAAAGGTTGGGGGCTGTGGGCCAAATGGTCTCAGATGCATTGGCGGGTAAATAAATAAAACAGAACTAAATATCCAAGCCAAAGTTAACAATAATAGAATCAAGGGACCTAAACTTTTAACAACCTAAACTTATAGAGTCTGTTATACTGGCAAGCTGCAGTGGGGAGCAAAGGATGGTGGTATAGGATGCACTCTGGGTCCAGGGTTGACAGAGATTGACACTGGTGGTGAAAAGGGCCCTGACTCATTTATAACTAAAATACAACTATGAAGGACTCTGTAGATCACAATAGTTTCATTAAAATAAAATTTCAAAAAAGAAAACTAAAATTCAATAGTGAAAACAATGGGCCATTTTCCTCATCCTATCGTGTCTTTTTACTATATTGATATTTCTTTTGCTGAAATATTTAATGTGATGTGAATTCACTGTTGTTTTCTTATTTTATTTAATTGTCCAAAGGGTTTTTTTATTTTCAAATCTTATAAACTGCTACAATTTACTATTACAGCATTTTGCTAAAATGTATCACATTAAGTTTTCATCAATAAATAAATACCTGGGTGAGTCAATTCTTTTCTTTGTCCTTTCATTTAGTTCCATTTGACATTTATTCCTTATCTCTGAGGATTTTGTTGTTGTTGTTGGTTTTGGTTTTTGGGCCACACCTGGAGTTGCTCAGGCATTATTCCTGGCTATGCACACAGAAATTGCTCTTGGCTTGGGGACCATGTGGGACACTGGTCACTCCTAGGTTATCCACTTGCAGGGCAAACGCTTCCCTGCTGCACCACTGCTCTGGCCCCATCTTTATCTGTGTTTTATCTCTATATTACATATAATCATTTATAACATATCATACATGCTTAAGTAATATAAACAAGTCAGTCTAGAGAATAGTGAATAAAGCAAATTTAATTTTCTGTTAAATCTAGGCATTGTTTGGGAAATGTACTTCTGTTCCATTCGATTATATATTCCTCAGCTTAAATTTGAAAACATTAAACATTAAACCTATTATGGGCAATCGATTACACAGACTAAAGTACTATACAAACATTTGAGTCATAAGCAGTGTCACAGATACATAGTTTAGTAGAATGGATTAAAACAAAACAAAATTGTAGGAAAATTAATTATAAATATGCTTAGCATAAATGCAAAGATAAGTAAAACATACTTGATATGTACAGTCATGTATAAAAAGGTAAAAAATAAAAATACTAGAATAAAAGTTATTATTTTAATCAGAAGATGGGACAGAAAAAGAAGAATGAACTAGTCTAGAATTGTTATAAAAGAGTTGTTATAAAACTTACTTCAAAAAATATGGAGAGTGCTCCTTTTGTACTGTTGGGGTGATTCACCTTTTTCCCCTACGTCTGTCTCTCAAATCAATGATGAGAGCCTCTAGAAGGACTCTGCCCATTTTTGGCATATTTGATTTTTACCCCAGGGTATTACTTTTTCTCTTCTTCAAACAAAACCATGTAACTTGATCTATCTAGTCCCGACTCCCAATTACAGGAGGAAATAAGGGAGCCATCAAGACCAAACAGGTGTAAGACCACTAAGTAGGCACACTAAGTTAGGCACAGAGGAGACCACGTACTCTTGCAGTTCCGGGGGTGAGCGAGGAAGATATGAGAGGTAGGATGGGAACGGAGATTTAGGAAGAACAATTCAGTGATGGAAATCCCCCTGATATTAAGTTAACATGTAGCTAAAATATTATTGTCAACAAGAGCTTGCTTTACATGCAAAAATTGAGGGTGGTGGGAGGACAACTTTGGTGCTGGGAATTCCTCTGATTCAATATCAATATGTACTTAAAATATTACTGTGAAATATTTGTAATCCACTTTGGTCAAAATAAAAATTATATAAAAATAAAATAAAATAAATAAAAAATATGGAGAGTGTAATTTGTGCAGAGTAATTTTTTTTAGTGTTTGGTCATACGCCTCACAACCTTCTGATTTATTCTGACTATTGAAATACACGAACCTGAATTATAATCAGATAGGCACAATGTACTCTGAAACAAAAAAAGAAGCATACTGTTTTCCTTCATTAGCCAACAGTATGATTTTCAGAAAATGTCAGCGTAGAAAAGAGTTATAGAGTGCATTAGTTCCAATGGATAAAGCATGATTGAGCAAAACAAACAACAAAACAGGAAGTTTATCCAACAGAACATTCTTGACAAGATTGCTAAGTTGAGGCTGTTCTTAATATGAAAATCAGAATGCTCAGAAGACAAAGAAGTATACTACAACTTGAAGTCAGGAAAGTTTCTCCTCGATCTTTGTTTTTCAAAGTGTAGGTACCAGGGTCAGAAGCATCGCTAGACTGAAACACATGACTAGCTTGCACAAAGCTGGAAATTTTATTCTGATACCCAACAATGCATAACCCCCCAGTAAATTTTACCACCAGTCCTTGCAGGAAAAAGCATTGCTGAGTCCCTGCTCTCTTGGAGGAAAACATTACATGTGCTCTACAGACTACTAACATTAACATTAGCTGGAAGCTTGTAAGATTTATGAGAAATATAGACCCTGAATGAGTTGTGTTGAGCAAGATGCTCATGTGATTTTAATGTATGTGAGAGTTTGTTAAATACTGGTTTAGATTGCTTACTATTTTTCTGAAAGTGAAAGCATAAAGGGGAAAAGCTTTTTTTTATTTGAAATTTTGTTCTTTATTTAAACATCTTGATTACATATATGATTTTGATTAGGTTTCAGTCAAGTAAAGAACACCCCCTTCATCAGTGCAACATTCCCATCACCAATGTCCCAAATGTCCCTCCATCCCACCCCAATCCCACCTGCATTCTAAACAGGTTTTCCAGTACCCTCATTCATTCACATGATTATGGTAGCTCTCTCTGTAGTTATTTCTATAACTGCACTCACCATTCTTTGTGGTGAGCTTCATGAAGTGTGCTGGAGGTTCCAGCCCTCCTCTCATTGTCTCTGAGGATTTTTGCAAAAATGACTAATTTTTCTTAAAACCCATAGATGAGTGAGACTATTCTGCGTCTCTCTCTCTCTCCCTCTGACTTATTTCACTCAGCATGATAGATTTCATGTACATCCATGTATAGGAAAATTTCATGACTTCATCTCTCCTGACAGCTGCATAATATTCCATTGTGTATATGTACCACTGTTACTTAAACCATTCGTCTGTTGAAGGGCATCTTGGTTGTTTCCAGAGCCTGGCTATTGTGAATAGTGCTGC
The DNA here is from genome assembly GCF_024139225.1 of Suncus etruscus. Taxonomy (NCBI): domain Eukaryota; kingdom Metazoa; phylum Chordata; class Mammalia; order Eulipotyphla; family Soricidae; genus Suncus; species Suncus etruscus. The sequence goes on from NC_064857.1 coordinate 44,163,764, forward strand.
AATAAATATAGGTGTGAGGAAGGGGTTTTTGTCTTGTGTTCTTATGTTCTAAGGGTATATTCCTAGGAGTGGAATAGCTGGGTCGAATGGGAGCTCAATTTTCAGATTTTGGAGAAATCTCCATATCGCTTTCCATAGAGGTTGGACTAGACGGCATTCCCACCAGCAGTGGATAAGAGTTCCTTTCTCTCCACATCCTCGCCAGCACTGATTGTTCTCATTCTTTGTGATGTGCGCCAATCTCTGTGGTGTGTTGTGGTATCTAATTGTTGTTTTGATTTGCATTTCCCTGATGATTAGTAATGAGGAGCATTTTTTCAGGTGCCTTTTGGCCATTTGTATTTTTTTATCTGTTCATTTCATCTCCCCATTTTTTGATGGGATTAGATGTTATTTTTCTTGTAAAGTTCTGTCAGTGCCCTCTATATTTTGGATATTAGCCCCTTATCTGATGGGTGATTGGTGAATAGTTTCTCCCACTTGGTGGGTGACTCTTGTATCCTGGGCACTGTTTGTTTTGAGGTGCAGAAGCTTCTCAGTTTAATGTATTCCCATCTGTTGATCTCTGCTTCCACTTGTTTGGAAAGTGCAGTTTCCTCCTTGAAGATGCCTTTAGTCTCAATGTCATGGAGAGTTTTACCAACATGTTGTTCTATATACCGTATGGTGTCAGGTCTGATATCAAAGTCTTTAATCTATTTATATTTTACCTTCATACTTGATGTTAACTGGGGGTCTACGTTCACTTTTTTGCAAGTGGCTAACCAGTTCTGCCAGCATCACTTGTTGAAGAGGTTTTCCCTGCTCCACTTAGGATTTCTTGCTCCTTTATCAAAAATTAGGTAATTGTATGTCTGGGGGACAATGTCTGAGAACTCAAGCCTATTCCACTAATCTGAGGGTCTGTCTTTATTCCAGTACCATGGTATTTTGATAACTATTGCTTTGTAGTACAGTTTAAAGTTGGGGAAAGTAATGCCTCCCATACTCCTTTTCCCTAGGAGTGCTTTAACTATTCGAGGGTCTATATTGTTCCAAATGAACTTCATAAGTGTTTGATCCAATTCTTTGAAGAATGTCATGGGTATTTTTAAGGGGATCACATTAAATCTGTATAATGCTTTGGGGAGTATTGCCATTTTAATGATGTTAATCCTGCCAATCCATGAGCAGAGTATGTGTTTCCATATCCATGTGTCCTCTCTTATTTTTTGAAGCAGGGCTTTATAGTTTTCTTTGTATAGGTCCTTCACGTCTTTGGTCAAGTTGACTCCAAGATATTTGAGTTTGTGTGGCACTATTGTGAATGGGATTGCCTTCTTGACTTCCTTCTCTTTATTGGTGTATAAAAAGGCCATTGATATCTGTGTGTTAATTTTGTGGCCTGCCACCTTGCTATATGAGTCTATTGTTTCTAGAAGCTTTTTGGTAGAGTCTTTAGGGTTTTCTAAGTAGAGTATCATGTCTGTAAACAATGAGAGCTTGACTTCTTCCTTTCCTATCTGAATTCCCTTGATATCTTTTTCTTGCCTGATCGCTATAGCAAGAACTTCCAAAACTATCTTGAAGCGGAGTGGTGAGAGCAGACAGCCTTGTCTTGTACCCAAATTTAGAGGAAAGGCTTTTAGTTTTTTTCCATTGAGGATAATACATGCCATTTGGCTTGTGGTAGATGGCTTCGACTATATTGAGAATGGTTCCTTCCATTCCCATCTTGCTAAGAGTTTTGATCAAGAATTGCTGTTGGACCTTATCAAATGCTTTCTCTGCATCTATTGATATGATCATGTGATTTTAATTTTTCTTCTTGTTGATGTTGTGTATGATGTTGATAGATTTACAGATGTTAAACCATCCTTGCATTCTTGGGATGAAACCTACTTGGTCGTAGTGTATGATCTTCTTGATGATGCATTGGATCCTATTTGCCAGGATTTTGTTGAAGATCTTTGCATCAGCATTCATCAGGGACATTGGTCTGTAATTTTCTTTTTTGGCAGCATCTCTGTCTGGTTTTGGTATCAAGGTGATGTTGGCTTCATAAAAGTTGTTTGGGAGTGTTCCCGTTTTTTCAATTTCATGGAAGAACCTGGCTAGTATTGGTAGTAGCTCCTTTTGAAAGATTTGATCATATTCATTAGGAAATCCATCTGGGCTTGGGTGTTTCCTTTTGGGCAGATGTTTGATTACAGTTTCAATTTCATCCGTAGTAATGGGGGTGTTTAGATATGCTACATCCTCCTTACTTAAATGTGGAAGATTATAAGTGTTCAAGAATTTTTCCATTTCTTCTAGGTTCTCATGTTTAGTAGCATAAAGTTTCTCAAAGTAGTCTCTGATTACCCTTTGGATCTCTGCAATATCTGTCATGATCTCCCCCTTTTCTTTTCTAATATGGGTTATCAGATTTCACTCTCTATTTGTGTGTTTTGCCAATAATCTATTAATCTTGTTTATTTTTTCAAAGAACCAACTTCTGCTTTCGTTGATTTTTCAGATTGTTTTTTGGTTTTCCACTTCATTGAGTTCTGCTTTCAGCTTTATTTCCTTCTGTCTCCCTATTTTTGGTTCCTGTTGTTGGTCATTTTCTAATTTTTTGAGCTGCATCATTAAGTTATTCAGGTATGCCCCTTCTTCCATCCTGATGTGTGCTTGCAGAACTATAAATTTTCCTCTCAGGACCGCTTTTGCTGTGTCCTATAAATTCTGGGAGTTTGTGTCTTCATTATCATTTGTTTCCAGGAAAGTTTTGATTTTCTTTTTGATTTCATTTCGGACTCACTGGTTGTTCAGTAGCAGGGTGTTTAATTTCCAATTGTTAAAGTTTTTCTTTTGTGTGGCTTTGTAGTTCACATCTAATTTCAGAGCCTTATGGTCAGCAAAGGTAGCCTGCAAGATTTCTATCCTCTTGATTTTATGGAGGTATGTTTTATGTGTCAACATGTAGTCTATCCTGGAGAATGACCCATGTACATTGGAGAATAATGTTTATCCAGTTTTTTTAGGATGGAGTGTCCTATCTATATCTACTAGTCCTCTTTCTTCCATAACTCTTTTCAGGGCTAGTATGTTTTTGTTGGGTTTCAGTCTGGTTGACCTATCAAGTGTTAATAGGGCCGTGTTGAGGTCTCCCACAATTATTGTGTTGCTATTGATGTCTTCTTTCATAGTTGTCAGTAACTGTATTAGATAATTTGCTGTTCTCTCATTGGGTGCATATATGTTTAATAGTCTGATTTCTTCCTGTTGCACATATTCCTTGATTAGTACATAGTGTCCATATTTGTCCCTTACCACTTTTCTGAGTATAAAGTTGGTGTCATCAGATATTAATATGGCCACCCCTAGCTTTTTTGAGGGTGTTGTTTACTTTGATGATTTCCCTCCAGCCTTTGATTTTGAGTCTGTTTGTTCTGACTATTCAAACATGTTTCTTGTAGGCAGCAGAAAATTGTATTCATCTTTTTTACTCATTTTGTCACTCTGTGTCTTTTAATTGGTGAATTTAGTCCATTGACATTGAGGGAGATGATTATCATAGGATTTAATGTCATATTTGTAGATAAATTTTCTGTGTTAGTTGGTCTCTCTTGTCATAGAGTAGACCTGTCAGTTTTTCCTTTAAGGCTGGTTTATCATCTGTGAAGTTTCTGAGCTGTTGTTTATCCATGAAGCTATGTATTCTTCCGTCAAATTTGAACGTGAGTTGGGCTAGGTGCAGTATTCTCGGTGAGGCATTCATTTCATTCAGTCTTGTCACAATGTCCCACCACTGTCTTCTGGCCTTGAGAGTTTCTTGTGGCATGTCTGCTGTAAGTCTTAGGAATGTTTCTTTGAATGTAATTTCTCTTTTTGATCTTGCTGCTTTCAGTATTCTATCTCTATCTGTGGGATTTGTCATTGTAACAAGGATGTGTCTTGGAGTGTTTTTCTTTAGGTCTCTTTTAGTTGGTACTCTTCAGGCATGCAGGATTTGATTGCATGTAGTCTTTAACTCTGGGACTATCTCTTTGATGATATCTTTGACAGTTGATTCTTCCCGGAGATCTCATATCTGGGTCTCTGGGACTCCAATGATTCTTGTGTTGTTTCTGTTGAGTTTATCAAAGTTCATCTGTTCACATTCCTTGAGTACTTTTTGCATTGCCTGTTCGTTTGTCTTAAGGTTCTTTTTTAATTTCTTCTGTTGTGTTGAGTTTTTCTGCATCACATCTTCCAGTACTCTGATTGTCTCCTCAGCTGCTGATACCCTGCTGACGAGGCCATCCATTGAGGTTTTCAGTTGAGCTACCATGTTTTTCAGATCTGTTATTTCAGTTTGGAGTTTTCTGATTTTTCTCTTTGTGTTCTGTTCAGATTGATCTATGCTTTCTTTGAGTTCTTCAAACATCTTCCATATTGCTATTTTAAGTTCCTTATCTGAAAGGATAACAAGGTGGTTGGAATTTATTAGATTATCCGAGCTTACGTCTTCATTCTTTGTGCATGGTGTTTGCCTGCGAGGTTTCCCCATTGTCACGCTTGTAGTGTGGTTTTTCCTGCATATCGTGGTGGGATTCATTGGTTAGAAAAAGTGCACAGCCGCGAAGTGAAGCGAAGTGTCCGCGCTCTTCTGCTGCCTCTAGTTGACAGTTTTTTTTTTTTGGGGGGGGTGCGCTCCCTAGACCTCTGAGGAGACCTTCAGGGATTCAGAAACACAGGCAGACAGGCTCAGGAGAAGTCTCCCTTGAAGTCCTCAGAGTGAACAATGGCACAGCAGGGCGGAGTCTCAGCAGGCCAGAGAGATCAGCTTATTGGAAGCGACCCCCACAGCCAGAATTTACTCACTGGGCAGCTTCAAAATGCAGTTCTTTTGGGCGGTGCACTCCGTAGGCCTCCTCTGAGGAGACCTTCAAAGATTCAGAAACACAGGCAGACAGGCGCAGGAGCAGTTTCCCTTGAAGTCCTCAGAGTCAGGAAAAACTTTTTATGGATGTTTAGATTATTAATAACTCCCCACTAGTATTACTTTTAATTTATATGTGTAAAAAAAGCCCCAACCTCAGGCACCATAGTTTTTAACCCTATGAATCCAGATCTGAAGAAACAGGGTAGCAGCGATGAAATAATAAGCCAAGCCAGTCAGGAACATCAAGGAGTCAGTGACTTCTCATGGTTTCTTCCTGATGGTGTCTCAGAGCACCAAGTAAAAAATAATTTTTTTATTATACCAATACACATCCACCAGGAGGGGTAAGTTTTAGAGTGAGACAAAAGTATCTATATAGTGGGCTTTTACATATCAAAGGAAGAGGTTTAAGGAAGGAGGAAGTTGGAGGAAAGCCTTTGTCTTGGGGTAATAGCTGAGTGTCATCCTACATATTTGTAGCAAATAGTGAGTGGCAAGTAATAGTCTATGGTAAACAATCAAATGTTTGCAAAATGAATAAATTTGGAAATGAGCATCTTTTAAACTCAGGCAGGCACAGGCAAATTTAGAGAGATGTTGACATAGAGATCAACAGTGGCTTTGTCCCACAATGTGGTATTTAGCTATAGTAGTCCTAATCAGCCATGGAGGGTAGATATTCCTTGGAAAAGCATTTCTCAGTAGTTTCTCATGTCAGCTATGAAGAATGTGACAATAAATTATTGTTTTTACCTTTTCTCTCTGATTTATTTGATATTTTCTTTGTTTTTATAATGTAGATTCACCATCTTCTAAAAGTGGTTCTTTTAAAACTTCTTTAAGAATCCTTGTGCTTCACTATATGATACAAATCAGTATAAAAGGAAACTTACCTTACTAACTAAATGTATTATTTTAGCTAATAATTTCTCTCAATCATATTCAGTATATTTTTCCGTGATTCTAGTAATTATATATTTGATCTCATTTTTTCATTATGCTCAACTATTCTTACAAATATGTAATCTATATTTTGAATAATTTTGAATAATTTCAGCAATTGCCATAGTTAATCTGCTATTTACAAGTCTTACATTTTATTTTATCAGTTATATATTTTATATCCATAACTCTGAAAATACGACATTGTGTTGCTTTTGTTATTTTTAGGTATAAAATTCTTCTGCTTTTTTATATAATTTCCAGCATGGTTTTAAAGTCTTTATGTATGTTTCTAAAATAAGATGCTATTGAAGCATGAAATCTGCTGCCTCTCTCTGTCCATGGTGATCATTTTCTCAACTATTTGCCATATTTTATTGTAAACTTTTATTTCAAAGAGTTTTGTTTGTTAGATTCATACAGTTTGCACCACAGGAGCAATTTTGCTTCATATCCTTGTAGGCTTTCCTGTTAGCTACCAATATGCACTCTTTTATTTTTAATGTTCTTTCTTAGGTTGAAATAGCTCACCTTAGTTAGGTACTAATATGAAAAATTTCCTTGGAAACTTTTCCTCCATAACTCAGAAAAAAAACTTTCCTTGGGTCAATGGACAATTTGATTTTCTGAATCTCTGAAAGACAGTTCTCATGAGGGTGTAAAGGTCTCTTAATGTACCTGGACATTTTGATGCCTATTTACTAGTAATTAATATATCTCCCTGTTTTTTCTTCATCAATATTATTTATGCTAATTGCTCAAGTTATTACTTCATATTGTTAATTATAATTCCATATTTTCTAAATATACTGATAATTATGGTTTATCAAAATTTTGTTTTGTTTCTTATTTATGATTGGATTCATTCTTTAATAATGTTTAGATCTGGTGCTTTGAAATCAAGTTTATGAACATGACTTAGAGAAGATATTAACTACTCTGACAGAACTCCTATGAGGTGAGCTGCTAGACCCAAACTTCATCCCTCCAATAAATTTAGGGGAGAAGAGGAATGAATCAAAGAAAAGAATTGCACTACTTGACTGTACCCTATTATAACCACCCCACAGCTAATCTTCTAGGAGGAAGACTGAAAAAAACTAGTTTCCTATGTTTTAATACTACCACTTTGAGAATTTAGGGGAGTAGAGTTGATGAAGAAAATGCCTAATGTAACTATCCACAAATTCGCCAAAATCACATTGCCCTGATATTATTGTTCTGGAAAAAATTATCAAGGATTATGTCTGTAATATTTGTTATCACTGGGAAAGGGGGGGCTTAAGACATTCTAAGACAATTCAAGAAGGAGCCAGAGAATTGCTTGAAGCTGTTTTTTTTTTGTTTGTTTGTTTTGTTTTGTTTTTTTAAGAACTTTTCTGTCAATGATGCATCGGGATGTACTTTCTTCAGGGCACAGATAGATTCCCATTCCCATGAATATCCATACTGACCCTGCCTGCTTGCCAGAATTCCTTCCTTTCCTCCTTCCCTCCTTCCCTCCTTCATTCCCTCCTTCCCTCCTTCATTCCCTCCTTCCCTTTCCTTCTCTCCTTTTTCCCTCCCTCCCTCCCTCCCTCCCTCCCTCCCTCCCTCCCTCCCTCCCTTCCTTCCTTCCTTCCTTCCTTCCTTCCTTCTTCCTTCCTTCCTTCCTTCCTTCTTCCTTCCTTCCTTCCTTCCTTCCTTCTTCCTTCCTTCCTTCCTTCCTTCCTTCCCTTTTTATCATTTTTGTTTTAATTCCTAAATGTTTAATTTTTATTTATAATATTTCTTTAGTTTTACTTTTCTATCCTATTTTCTTTAACTCTTACTATCTCAGAAAATATTAAAATCAGCCACTAAATGTTATGTAGCATTTTAGGGACATAAAAAATAAGAGTTTGAGGATTAGCAGTTTTAAACTATACAAGTACAAAAAGTTATTATAATTTAATCAAATTTTAAATGGATATAGCTCAGTGTTTGATTTCCCTACTGGTTTTTTTCTATACCAAAGTTTATACAAGAATTTTACATTAAATTTAATGTTGCCTGAATAATATAACATTTATGGCAAAATCAATGATAGTTGAAACAAGCCAGAATGTAGCAAGAAAAAAAATAGTCTTTATCTCACTATGTTGAGGACATAAACAAAGTTTCTTTTATGAGTTAATAATATAACTGTAATTGAGAATATGGACTTCTAAAAAATAATATCATTTTTTGCAGTCAGGTTTTCAGTCATAAAAAGACACCCCCTTTCACCAGTGCAGCATTCTCACCACCATTGTCACCCATCTTTCTTCTCCCCCACCCCCTACTGTATTTGAGAACGGCATTCCACTTCTCTCACTCATTAACATTGTCATGATAGTTGTTAGTGTAGTTATTTCCCTAAATGAACTCACTATTCTTTGTGGTAAGCTTCATATCATGAGCTGACCTCCCTGCCCCATTTCTGCTGTCTCTAGGTATTATTACAATAATGTAGTTTTCATTTCTCTTAAAACCCATAGATGAGTGAGACTATTTTGTGTGTCTCCCTCGCCCTCTGACTTATTTCACTCAGCATATTAATTTCCATATCCATCCATATGTAGGAAAATTTCATGACTTCATCTCTCCTCTTTGCTGCATAATATTACATTGTGTATATGTACAACAATTTCTTTAGTCATTCATTTGTTAAAGCACTATTGCAGCACTATTTATAATAGCCAGAATCTGGAAACAATTGAGAATATGGACTTTAAAAGACACACGGATATTAACACAGAAAGGTTCAATTACATATTAACATATAAAATAGAACTAGTTTAATCTGTCCATATGTTAACATAGTTAATTATTATATATACCACATTTATGTACATGGGGATTAAATTATACAATATATGAAATTATTATATTTGGTTATTCCAAAAAATGTTATTTGTATTACATATTTGCATTTATCTTTGAAAAGTTAAAAACAACATAGATTAGGTTTTAATTAGTTGCTTACATTTGGAATATGTTTCTTAATTCTAAATCATTACTGGCCTAAGAAAATAAGAAATTAATCACTCAATATAATCTGCCTATGTAAGTTACTACATTTTATAAAAACTGCAAATAATAAGTTCAGAGGACGTATTATAATAATACTTATTATAATAATTCTTATTATAATAAGAAAAATGTATGTGAAAATGGACCAAAATAAAAATGTAAATTCTAGTTATAATAATAAATTAAATACTATAAAATGCATCATGTATTATTTTTACCATTTTGTTTTCATTTATTTTGATTTGGGAGCCATATATGGAAGTGCTTAGTGCTTACTCTTAACACTGTGTCCAGAAATCACTCTTTATTGAGCTCAAGGGACTATATGGGGTTCAGGGAACAACTCTAGTTAGGCTGTGTTCAAGAAAATCACTTTACCCACTATAATATCACTATGATTTATGATATTTTGCTTTTATAAAATGCTTTAAATGACACAGACTCAGTTTTGAAGAGCAGAAGACTAAATTCCATTTTTCACTCTACTAAAATCTAAGAATATATTTTAAATGTTAAGGCTTAAAACAAAATTGTATATAATATGAGGGATAAATCAGAACAATCTAACTTGTTTAATGATTCATGAACATTTTTGATTTTAAAATTTTGTTCTTATAGAATTGTAATATTTGGACAATACAAATTTATTTAATTCTAAAAAGGGGTTAAGGCCTTTCTCACTATGGTTAAGGTGGAAAAATAAAGATTTGATTCACAAAACTCATTCTATAAAAACAAAAATTTGGATAAGATGTATAAAAATAATTATTTTCAAACACTGAACAACAATGACCTTAGGACAATGGCCCAAAATGATGGAAAATATTCTAAATATTTATTTTTCTTTCTGTGTGGCATCCTGGTCCAAGGCATATGAACAGATATAGGACTAGACATAGAGTTAGATTATTTAATTGCCAGAGGGATTAAGTTTACAGAATCACTCACTTTTGGAGTATTGCAAATGTAGAGTTGCCCTAAGTAAGAATAATAGAAAGCTTTCTAGAGCTGAAGAGATAAAAAAATCTTCGAAAGGCTTCTATAGTAGGAATTTATAAGGAAAGAATTTCAAAATAAAGGAGCTAGGAGAAAGTCCAAAATATTTGCACTGTCTCCATGGAATTTTAAAGGATTGCTCAGTTCCAGATGTATAGAGTATCTTCCAAGAAAACAAAGAATATTATAATATACAACTCTGGGTTTTGTGATATTTTGTATTCCAACTAATCTGCATAAAGCAATTGCACTACACAATGAGAAGATTTAAAAGAGACACAAAACACAAAACTATTAGGGTCCTGAGCAGTGGCGCAAGCAGTAGGGCATTGGCCTTATGTGCGCTAACCTAGGACGAACCATGCTTTGATACTCCAGCGTCCCATATGGTCCCCCAAGCCAGAAGCAATTTCTGAGCACGTAGCCAGGAGTAACCACTGAGCTTCACCAGATGTGGCCCCCAAAAAACAAACAAAAAAGACAATATTAACAATAGAACTGAAATAGTTTCAGAGTAAAGCAATTTCCAAGTTCTCCCTACAATGTTTACCATAAACTTGATACAAACTTCAGGGGAAGGAATTAGGTTAGGACAGAGAGGTGGAGAGTAGAGTATAGTAGTCACTCTGTGATGCTTGAAGTTGGTAAAGCATTATGTATAAAGGCATGCCATTAATAGGATTATAAATTACAGTGCCTATCATAATAAATTAATATTATTATTTTGACTCTGCAAAATTATGGCAGTAATTACAAAGGAAAGCAAGATGTAGGAAGTAGTTTAGATAATGATAAATAGTATAAGAACTTTGGTCATGGGAATGATGTGCTATCCACTCATAATATGTGTAGAGCCAAACTACAGAGGCAGGGGCTGGTCTCAGAAGACTCAATATGCCAGGACTTCTGAGTATCTTTGACTGGTATTTTGGGGCTCTGGGAAGGACAGCTAGCCATAGGCCCCCTGGCTGACCACTTAGTCCAGGGGACTGAGATCCCCCCACGTCAGACTGGTTTTCATGGCCACGCCTGGTAAATCGGGCCCTGGGGAGAGGGTGGGTGTCAGAGACTGCCAGGGACCAAACTCTGTTATGGAATTCTGCAGGACAAGCTACTCTGTGTGGCCTGAATGAGTAACCTAAGGCATTAGCTATTAACTAGAACAAGAGCTCAAAGAAATGCTGCAGCATTCTATCAGCCACACATTCCAGGAAGCTTGAGACATCTTTGAAGCTTTACTATCTTAAGATGAAAATGGTTCCTGTGTAAGGATAGCATACAAAGTTTATTCACAGAATAAACTGTGGGGACTGTCTGTAATGCTGGGTGTTCCATTCTGCTTCCTCTCCACTCCCTGTTTGAATCGTGCTTAAAAGAGCCTGTACCCTTCAATAAAGCGAGACATTGATAAGACACTTTACTTGGTCTCCATCTCTTTTCCCCCCATTCTCTTTACAGGATGGATCCCCTCTATACACCCACGAAATAGCAGAGTCCTGCAGGACGGGATAAGTGGTGCCCAACGTGGGGCACCCCTAATCTCTTTTAGCCTCAATCTCATGCTGCCAATTTACCGAACCACAGACATCGGTCTGTGAGTCCTCGCAGGGGAGATCCTTCCTAACCAATGAATCCTTTTATGTCTACCCTGGCAGACACCATGCCCAAGAACTAGGTGCACGATGTGGCTATGAGGTCGTTTATTTTTGTGCTTCTTGGGGCTGTGAAACTACTGAAGATGCTTATTGGAGTCCATCGTCATCCTGGGACCTGATCACTGTCCAGAGAAAGTGTCACAACCGTTTTAATGACCCCCAATCCCCTGCAGGACATTGCTGCCACGACTCCAAGTTTCATGGATGGTGACCTACTTTATTAATCAGATTCACTCCTGTAGGCAAAAAATACAATTGGATTGGCATTGTGAGTGCTCAATGGGTTCTTTGATGCTTTATCCAGGGAACCGACTATGGCCTAATTTTTTCCTTGCGAGTTCGCAAGGAGATGCCCGGATCCCCTCCATAGCAGTGGGCCCAAACAAGATGTTTGGCCCTAAAATCCTTGCCCTTCCTTCCCGAAAGCCCCAGGCTCCTAGCTGAAACACTCCTCCTCCCTTTTCCCCCATCCCATTCTTTCAGCCCATCATTCCTGCCAGACCTGTTTCATCTTCCCAGCTAATCATCGATATGATCAACTCATCCGCTGCAGCCCTAACTGACCCAATCTACAATGAATGCTGGATTTGTTATTCTGCCCAGCTGCCCTTCTACGAAGAAATTGCAACCTTTGGCACACCCACTGCCACCAACATCCCTGCTGACCTCAGATGGGGAGCTGAGTCGCACCAAGGCTTAACTTTAAGACAGGTCATGGGCGTGGGACTTTGCTTACTCAGACTGTATATGCGCCCCCCTGTCCAACTAATGGACATTTGCAATCAAATCATGTGGTTAACAACTCTTCCATCTTTATTCAAGCCCCCAACTTTACTTATTTTGCTTGCTCCACTGGACTTTCTCCCCATATTGTTACTGAAATGTTTCTTGCTCATCGTGATTATTGTGTTTTAGTTTCGTTAATGCCTAAATTAACCATTAGGCCTATTGATTTGCTATGGGATAAAAAAATTACTATGTCTAGACATAAGTGTGAACCTATCACTGCTATTACTCTTGCTATTGTTTTAGGTTTGGGTTTTGCTGAGCAGGAACTGGTATTGCTTCTTTAATCACTTCACAAAGTCAGTTTAATCAACTTACATGTACTATTGATAGAGATGTCAAGGAACTGGAGGAAGGTTTAAAATATCTTACTGAAACTGTCCGCTCTCTGGCTGAAGTTGTACAGCAAAATTTCCGTGGTTTTTGAAAGAGGGTGGAGTTTGTGCCGCCTTAAAGGAAGAATGTTACCTTTTTAAAGACAAGCTAGGACTTGTTAAAGATAGTATTAAAAAAAGTCGAGCATAGCCTGGAAGAAAGGCTAAAGCAAAGAAAGCAAAGTGAATCTTGGTATCAGAATTGGTTTTTGATGTTCCCTGGCTCTCAACCTTACTACCTAGCTTGCTGGGACCATGTATAGAATTTCTGCTTCTCATTTCTTTTGGCCTTTGGGCATTTCGTAAATTAACAGATTTTGTTAAAAATCAGGTTGAATCTGCCGCCAAGAAGACTATAGCTGTCCATTGCTAATGTTGGAGGCTCTGGACGCTGACTTTATTGATCCCTGCTTCTGTTGGGCTCTTAAGCCCTGAAGGACCACTTCCCCAGGATGCCCTGCAGCTTAAAAAGCTAATCAGACCATCCTTGTGGTCCCAGCTGTGGAGTAGCCAAAGATGGGAATAGCTCGGTGCCAGGAGTCAGAGTCACACTCCCGCATATAACTAATGATTGGGCAGAATGAAATTATTTCATTGTTTTGAGTGCTGACCCTGGAGCCCCATTGGGCAGGCCTAAGATAGGCTCTCCATCCACCTTTTCTCTTATACACAAAAGGGGGATATGTCAGAGACTGACAGAGATCAAACCCTGTTATGGAATTCTGCAGGACAAACTACTCTGTGTTTAGCTATTAACTCCAGGGGTGCTCAAACTTTTTAAACAGGGGGCCAATTCACTGTCCTTCAGACTGTTGGAGGGCCAGATTATAGTAAAAACAAAAATTATGAACAAATTTCTATGCACACTGCATATATCTTATTTAGAAGTGAAGAAACAAAATGGGAATACATACAATATGTGGCCCGTGGGCCGTAGTTTGAAGACCCCTGATAGACCAAGAGCTCAAAGAAATGCCACAGCATTCTATCAGCCACACATTCCAGGAAGCTTGAGACATCTTTGAAGCTTTACTATCTTAAGGTGAAAATGGTTCCTGTGTAAAGATAGCATACAAAGTTTATTCACAGACTGTAATGTTGGCTGTTCCATTCTGCTTCCTCTCCACTCCCTGTTTGAATCGTGCTTAAAAGAGCCTGTACCCTTCAATAAAACGAGACCTTGATAAGACACTTTACTTGGTCTCCATCTCTTTTTCCCCCCATTCTCTTTACAATCTGGATCCTCTCTATACACCCACAGAATAATGGAGTCCTGCAGGATGGGGCAGGTGGGGGAGAGCAATCCCTTCCCTATGCATACACAAACTACAGAGGCAGGGGCTGGGCTTAGAAGACTCAACATGCCAGGACTCTGGGTGTCTTCGACTGGTATGTTGGGGACTCTGGGCAGGACAGCTAGCCATAGGCCCCCTGGGCTGACCACTTACTCAAGGGGACTGAGATCCCCTCATGCCAGAATGGTCTTCATGGCCACGCCTGGTAAATTGGGCCCTGGGGGGAGGGTGGGGGAGAGAAATTCCTTCCCTATGCATACTGGACCCCATTCAGGAGTTTTTTCTTACTAGTATTCATTTTCAAAAGCATGTGGGGCATACATAATTTTAACAACACCCAAAAATATTCTTAATGCTCTCTAGATTTGGAGGATAATATTCAAATAGGCCTCTAAAATCAGTGTATATGTAGATATGACTTCCTATACGGTGGTCCTCTTTGACTGCCAAGCCTAATCCATAAACAGTTCATCTATACAATGTATATAGCCCCTCTGATATATTTCACCTCCCCCACACCAGAGCCCCTTCTACTCCCTCATCTTCCAGTCCGGATTCATTATCTTCCCCTCAATTAACCCTCTTTACCCTCAGTTCTTTAATTTGTTAGGCACCAAGACCGACCTCCTGCCCCAACTGATTCTGCCCTTTCATACACCCCTACAAAGCTCATTATTACTCCTTAACCCTTTCACCCCCAACCATCAGTACCCCACATTTATCCTTTTTAACTTCAGTACTACACAGTACTAATCACAGATCAAAGTCTTGCATTGCATTTAACAACCCCCAACTATTTTAAAAGACATAAAATGGACCCATATATCTTTTAAATATTTTATGCGTATTTTCTTTAACAGCTATAACTCTTTCTAAATAATATTTTACCATAAAGATTCTACCTACTTTTTAACTTGTCTTCTCTGTGAGCTGTTCAATAAGAAATTTTGGTGGAAGAGTCCCTCAGTTTAATTCTTATGATTGAACCATGTCATGGGGATTATTGGACTTGTTCCTGAAAGGCAAATGCCTTACCTCCATGCTATCTCTCCGGCTCCTTGTTCCTATAGTCCCAATATGGGCTGATAACACCATGTGGCATTGTTCCTTGTTTGCATAGGAACATTAAAATGGGAAAATTCTATACATACAAATAAGTTCTTATCTAATGGAGATTGGAATACACAAATCTTTTAGTGTGATGGGATCTTACACCCTGAACATTTATATAATGACCTGGCACAGGCCTCAGAAGAATGGGCATCCTCCATTCACCCCTGAACCAGGGAAGCTATCTGTGAAACCTCCAAGGTTTTTTTATAACAACACCTGGAAGCAATTCCTACCAGGGAAGACCCTACCACTGCTCTGACATCGACCTGCTCAAAAGAGACTTCCTTAACACTAAGAAGACTTGACAACAACAACGACCTGCTTACAGGACAGGGCTCTCTGCATTTCCCTTTAATTGTGAGGTGAAATGAGAGGACACTCTGAACCATCCTGACTGCAATGTAGGATATGCAGATTCCAGGATCTTTAATACAGAAACATGATACTAACAACAGAGTCTGTGTAAAAAATAAAAGTGTATTGGCACTACAGACAATGACCTGGATTGGACAAACTAGTTTGCCTGGAGCCTAGAGTTTCCCTTATGCCAGGAAACTTCAGGGGTAGGGTCTCCTTGTATTTAGGCCAAGGCTTTTCCTTTCCATGTCCCTCATATTTTGGTGGGCCTACGCAAACAATAATTGCCACTCTAACACCATTTTTACTGTGCTCCTTTGACTCTAATTCTTAAGAAAAGCAACCCACTTAAACTTTTGAGGTTAACTTAAACTAATATGCAGGTACATGGAAATGTAAAAAGGTACATTGCCTTCGATGTTTAAGGAGTTACATAAGTTTTATGGCTTTAGATTGCTTTGTGTGCTGCTAAGAAATATTATGTACTACAATATGGATACTTGAGGGACAAAGTAATTGTTCATGGTTTCTGTTTTATTTTTCTTAATGTTCTTTGGCTGAAAGTTCAAAGTTAAGATATCAGCAATGGGACTACTGAGAATTCTGTTTATGGGTAATAGTCCTTCCACTGTAACTTTACCTTGTCCTCTTTCTTTGCATTTCTTTGCATCATAATTAAAAATAAAAATTAATAAAAAAATATGTGTAGAGCTATGCTTCCAAATGTATTGTGTAGGCCATTGGTAAATCAAAAAACTATTTAGAAATAAGTATGTCAGGGCCAAAGAGATAGCACACTGGTAGGGCGTTTTCCTTGCATCCGCTGCTCCAGGACAGACAGTGGTTCGAATTCCAGCATCCTATATGGTCCCCATGCCTGCCAGGAACGATTACTGAGCACAGAGCCAGGAGTAACTCCTGAGTGCCACCTCTGGGTGTGACCTAAAAAACAAAAACAAAAAAAAGAAGAAGTAGTTATGTAAAAGGCTCAACTTCTCTAAATCAGAACTATACATTCTGTGGCAATGTAAGAGACAGGTCTGTGTAATCTGCAAGACAGAATATGAAGCACAATGCTCAGCAATTTTATTATTAAGAATTCACATTCCTATTTCTAAAACAATCTCTACCCTAAAAAATAATCATGAAATAAGCCTCTACTGAGAATGACAATGATTTCTCCTTAGATTGTGTTAGTTTCAATTATCAATTAAACGATAAGTTAAGTAGGCATACACAAAATGTAACTCATGTAGATGTCAAGCTATTGCTGTCAAAGTTTTGAAAAGAGTACTGAAAATAAAGAGAGAATATGACTTCATATTGAATGCTATAGTGTTTCTAGAAATGGACCTTGTGTTGGGGCAAGAAGAAAGAATGGATGAAGGAATAGCAAATGATGCAGGCTGTAAGTTGGATTAGAATGAATAGGAAAAAACTGTTGAATAAACAAATTATCAGTTTATAGTGATATGTGCCAAAAGAAAGAATATTTTCAAAAAGTTTTTCTTTTTGTTTTATTTTAGTTTCGGAGTTGCACCTGGAAATGTTCAGGGTTTAATACATGACTTTGCACTTGGGAATCTCTCCCAATGTGCTGGGGACCATATGGGATGGTGGGGAGAATCAAACCCAGATCAGCCACGTGTGCAAGTCAAATACCCAGCTTCTCAAAAGAGAAGCGACAAGGACTTTTAAATTTTCCTTTTATTTTATTTTCTTAAGAACAGAAAGCAGATCGGAAAGATTGGTCAAGGGCTGAATGCTTACTTTGTATGAAAGAGGTTTATATCCAATTCTTGCACCACATTATCCTTCAAAGCATGGCGGAGAGCAAGTTTTAAGCACAGAACCAGAAAATAAAACCCTCAGGACACAGTAAGGTGTTTCATCCACCCACCCAAACAATCCAACAACTTACAAAGAGAACAGAGATATTAGGACAATGTAATATCTTATCATAGTGATGATACTTAAATAGAGAACAGAATTAATGGGAAAACATTTGGTAAATCACTTGAGCAAATGAGGGGGGAAAAGACATTTATTTGAAAATGATGGGATTTGAAAGGAAAAAACTTGGATCAGGAATATAAAAGATTCTTGTGGTTCAGGTGTCAACAGAATAAGTGCTTCTAACCTGAAAGTTTTCTTAGTAATTATTTGTTTTTAATTATATCAAGCATGTACTGAGAATAACAAAGATGGTGACTTTTGAAGACATTGTAAAAGGAAATTGTGCAGCATTTGTCTTAGAAAATATGGATCCAGATTGACAAAGGAAATATTCTGTTCTCTAACCATGAAGACTTGTTTGCACCTAAAATCAATAAGTCAAAGTCAGCAATATATTTTTATCTTTATGTCCAAAATTTTGGGCTTGCCTTGTCAAGACCATTATCCAGTCTATTCATTTTTTATTACTGAGCTTCCATCCCTTTCTGAGTTTGGACTTTCCTGAAATAGTTTTCCTGCTCACGCTTTCAGCTAAGATCTTACTTGTGACTCTGGCTTGGCCAGAAGACCTGAGAAAAAATTGTTTGGATGGGCATAGGGGCAGGAAGATGAGAAATTAAGATTGATTTCAAAAATATTTATTTCTCCAGGACCAAAGGTGGTTGGTTCGAATCCCGGTGTCCCATAAGGTCCCCTGTGCCTGCCAGGAGCTATTTCTGAGCAGACAGCCAGGAGTAACCCCTGAGCACCGCCGGGTGTGGCCCCCCCAAAAAAAAGAAAATATTTATTTCCCTAAAAGAGAAGAGGTGAAGGAAACTGTACATATACTGATTTTCTTACACATGTGTTTATTGAGGACAGCGCTTGCTAATTATGGTGTTCACATCATTCTGGTTTTAATTCTACTAACTCTCACTACAGTTTTTTTTCTTTGAAGTAGAAACATCTCAACTAATATAAAATTTGGCCATCAAAAATAAAATTGGAAAATAAAATTGCAATTCATGTATTGAGAATATGCAAAAAAGTATACATTATTTGAAATGATGAGGCAGAGTAAACAAAATGACCTTCACACTACAAATACTGCGTTACATGAATAAATTCTGATCGGCTATATGTAATTACATACTATTTCATTCTCATAGCATAAAGTTTACCAAAATAATGTGTAGGATTATATTTACAATGATCTACAATTAGAATTGAGTCTTTAAATTCCAAGGCATAATACCAGGCCTTAAAATAGAACTTATATTTAGTGAGTTTATAAATACATGCAATCAATGATTTTAAGTAATAATTTGAGTGGAGAAAACAGATTTTTGCATACTAGACATAAATTATGTTATACAATGTAAATAATTTTAATTATAATGAGTTCTATAAAGAAATTCTATTATAATCTAAAATATTATTACTAAAGATCAATAAGCTTAAGAAGACTAGTTAAAATACTATAGTAATTATGTTGCATAATAAATAACATTCATATTTTTATATTATCCTATTGTGAGTTGACTACATCATTAAAATGTTTTATAATATTTAATATTATAATATAATATATAATATAATATAATAAAAATTATAAAAATATCTAATTCAACATGCCTAGAGGTTTTCATTTAAGATTATTTCGTTGTGCATTGTAGGATAAAATATTTTAAAGCAATATATTTCAAAGAAACAAAACTTGCATGATGTGTTTCCTGGACACTTGATACTCATCCCAAAGATTTAGTATCTGTTAATTAGAAAAGCATTGTAATTCTCAACATGTTGTGATCAGCAGCATGCCTTTTACATTTTGAAAAATGCTCCTCTACATAAAAGATTTTTTAATTTAATTTTTATTTTGATCATAGTGGCTTACATATTGTAGACAATAATATTTTAGGTACATATTTACATAAAATCAGGGGGGGTTTCCATCACCAATTTGTCCTACCTACAACTCCGTTTTTGTCCTACCTCCCATATGCTCTTCCCTCACCCCTAGGGCTGCCAGAATATGTTGTTCCCTCTGTATCTAGCCTAATACTTAGTAGTCTTGCACCTGTTTGGTCCTGGTGCCTCCCTTATTTCCTCCTCTAACTGGGGGGCAGGACTAGCTAGTTCAAGTTACTTGGTTTTGTTTGAAGAAGGAAATATTAGTAAACTGGGGTAAAGGTTTAATATGCAGAAAATAAGCGGAATTTTTCTAGAGGGTCTCATCCTCAGTTAGAGAGACGGAAGAGAAAAAAGTGAAACATTTCACCAGTTCAAAAAGAAGTGTCAAATATCCAGTGAGGACTCCAACAATAACGCTAAGCACCACAACAACAAAAACAAAAACAAAAACAAACAAACAAACAAAAAAAAAACAAAATTAAAAAAAAACCACAGGGTCTTGAGATAAGAAACATGGCAGAGCATATAATGAAAGAAAAGAAAAGAAAAGAAAAGAAAAGAAAAAATAGTGTAAATGGGGGCAACAGCTTCAATAACCACACCAAAACACAAAAATCAACCAAAAATAGATAGTTAAATATAATAATGATAATAAATGAAGATAA
The DNA here is from genome assembly GCF_024139225.1 of Suncus etruscus. Taxonomy (NCBI): domain Eukaryota; kingdom Metazoa; phylum Chordata; class Mammalia; order Eulipotyphla; family Soricidae; genus Suncus; species Suncus etruscus. The sequence goes on from NC_064857.1 coordinate 44,183,717, forward strand.
AAATAATATATATAAAAAGATAAATAATATTTTGTGTTTTGTTTCTTTTCCTTCTGCCCTGGCACAGTAAAAGATTTTAAAACGTTTTAAAACAAAGAACTTCCTTTCTTTTTTTTTTTTTTTTTTTGTTTTTTTCTGCCACACCCGGCGGTGCTCAGGGGTTACTCCTGGCTGTCTGCTCAAAAATAGCTCCTGGCAGGCACGGGGGAACATGTGGGACACTGGGATTCGAACCAACCACTTTTGGTCCTGGATCAGCTGCTTGCAAGGCAAACGCTGCTGTGCTATCTCTCAGGGCCCAGAACTTCTTTTCTTACAAGTGCCCTTTCAATTTCAAAACTGTAGAAACCCAAAGAGAGTAAAAAATATAACAATACACACTATGGCAATCAACTTTTCTTTTTTCTTTTTCTTTTTCTTTTTTTTCCGGCCACACCTGGTGACACTCAGGGGTTACTCCTGTCTTTGTGCTCAGAAATAGCTCCTGGCGTGGGGGACCATATGGGACACTGGGGGATTGAACCAGGGCTTGTCCTAGGCTATCGCCAGCAAGACAGACACCTTACCGTTCGGTGCCACTGCTCTGGCCCCCCCACTTTTCTTTAATGAGTCAGATTATTCGGGCAATTGAATACTTTCTATTACTATTTGTGGAAACCTGGCAGAAAGAATTCATTTAAATTCTCTTTGTGTAAATTGCTATTTATATTGCTACTTACTTTTTAACTAATATCTTGCATAATTGATCTATTTACAGTACATTATTAATTTCTAAAGAGATTATAGACACAAAGTTAAGGCAGAACACCTCCACACGTTTTCTTAGAAACAGATTAAGCATAAAAACACTGCCAAGAGCAATCAACAACAAATTTTGGGCAATCAATATTAACAGTAAAAGCAAAAGTTAGGCCAGCATCTTATTTTGCTGTATGTGCAATCTCCAGATTAAGTTCTGTAGCATTTTATTGGCTTAAGGAACTTTGAAATTTATGTCAAAATATTTTGTATAATACTCTCCAGCGTGTGTATATATATATGTATACATATATGTGTGTGTTTTGATATATATACATATATATATGTTTTGTATATATAGTATATATATGTTTTGTATATATATAGTATATATTTTTTGTATAATACTACCCAGTGAGTATATGGTTTATGCAGCTAATTCATATAGATGCGATTTAAAAAGTAAATCTGTGAAAATTCAAGATTTGAATAGTCCACAGTTTTGTAACTCACTTCTTGAAACAGCAACATTTCTGGTGATAAAGATTTTGATCTGGTAAAGTTCCAGGTCAAACAATTCAATGTTTTATTTTTGCATTTAGATAAGAACAAAGTATCATGGTCACACACATATATTAGCAAATAAACAAATTCTACTTGGATCATTGTATTGAGTTAACTCAATAGGATAGTATGGATGTTTCATATGAAGAGGCCAAGGCTTAAACCTTGCAATCACATGGTCTCCAAATACAGTCAAGAATAAGCACCAAGGTGCATAAATAAATAAATTATTAAAAAATAAAAGAGTGGGGCTGGAGAGATAGCATGGAGGTAGTGTGTTTGTCTTGCATGCAGAAGGACAATGGTTCGAATCCCAGCATCCCATATTGTTCCCTGCTAGGAACAATTTCTGAGCTTAGAGCCAGGAGTAACCCCTGAGAACTGCCGGGTGTGAACCCAAAACCAAAAAATATATATTAAATAAATAAATAAATAAATATATAAATAAAAGAGTGAGCACAAATCATCTAGCTGAGAGTAGCACCTAAGCATTTCCAATTTTTGGCCCCCTAAAAAAATAAAGCAACAAAAATTACAGTTATATCAATACTTTAAAAAAACTCTAGATTGTTTAGTTTCATTTCTTAGAAACATCCTGGGGGGGATACTTAAAAAACAAAGTGTTTTTGTGGCATTATCATTGCTTTCTATTATTAATTCCTATAGAACTCAATAAATTCTTTGAGAAAAACAACTATACCAATATCAGCACCTACTCTTTTAGATAAAAAGAGAAAGGATGGAATGCTTCCAACCTGAAATATTAAATTATAATTTCCTGGTATCAAAACTAGACAATGACATTAATGAAAATTGAATGATATGAACCAGCATTCCATAAGAATAAATGTAAGATCTGGGGCCGGGCGGTGGCGCTAAAGGTAAGGTGCCTGCCTTACCTGCGCTACCCTAGGACGGACCACGGTTCGATCCCCCGGCGTCCCATATGGTCCCCCAAGCCAGGAGCGACTTCTGAGCGCATAGCCAAGAGTAACCCCTGAGCGTCACCGGGTGTGGCCCAAAAACCAAAAAAAAAAAAAAAAAAAAATGTAAGATCTGAGAAGTAGTACAATAGTCAGAGCCCATTCATAGTTTATACCCTATAGAGCAGATTTCTGACAACACATGGTACCTTAAGCATACATAGTGTATTCCTGAAGGTTCCCAGTATTACCTTCTTTGACAGCATCACATACTCAGGCCTGAATTTAACCTCTGACCAGGCTGACTAAAACTCTGGTCAGATATAAGAGTTATCTGGTTTTATGCTCAGGTGAGGTACCAATCTATACAAATTGAAATTTTTTTCAAGAGAAATAATAGAAGGAAATAGGCCTATTCACAGCTTAAAATACTGTGAACATACATAATCATATATATATACATAATTATATATATATACATAATTTAAAGAAAGTGGTGGAGAAATGTCAACAACCATATGGGTAAGAGCTGAGAGATAACTATAAATTGAGAAAAGCTCCATTGTATAGCAGTTACTCTAAATAATACAAATAAATAATATCATCCTCTATCAGTCTCCTACCTTACTTAATTTAACATAGTATCTTTCAGTTCTATCCATTTTGCAGGTAATCGCATGATTTAATCATTCCTTACAGCAGTGTATCAAATATTTCTGAATTATTCATATTTTATTGGACATATAGTTCGATTCCAAATCTTACCAAATCTTACTGAGTGCTGTGCTGAATACTTTTAAGGGTTATACCTTTTAGTTTAGTTTAGTTTAGTTTTGTTTTGGAGCCACACCATGGAGGCACTCAGGGGTTACTCCTAGCTCTGCACTCAGAAATTACTACTGGTGGGGCCAGAGAGATAGTACAGTGGTAGGGCATTTGCCTTGCATAGAACCAACCTAGGACAGATGGTGGTTTGATTCCTGGTTTCCCATATGGTTCCCCGAGTTTGCCAGGAGTGATTTCTGAAGCAGAGCCAGGAGTAACCCCTGAGTGCTGCTAGGTATGATCCCAAAACCAAAATAAAATTTAAAAAAAGTTAAAAAAATTTAAAATACCACTTCTGGCAGGCTCGGGGGCCATATGAGATGATGGGTTAGAACAACCATTAGTGCTTTTGCTCTGGCCCAAGGTTATACATCTTAATGTGTCATAACATGTTTTAATTTTATACTGACACATTTTTCAGCACTTATTGGTATCCAAACATCAAGATATTCCTACTTTCTATCATTGTGGTTTACCTATATGTGGATAATCAAATGTCATCACATGATGTTCAGGGTCCACTAGAATTCTACCTAAATACTCTTCTTTCTGAGAAGGCAAGGTAAAAACGTCTTCCACTTTTCAAGAAGAATAATAAGTAAAAGACTCAGAGTCGTGCGACCCACGATCAATCTCAATCCTCTGACAAGAACTGGTGTATTTTGGGCTACATGGCCACCTCACCACTCTAAGCACATATTGGTAACTGTGTATGGGTAACTGGACCCTAACGCAGGCATCTACGTATTTTGTCTTAAGGTTCAGAACCCTAGAAACAAATATTTCTCTTCGAAGAGGAATTTTAAAGATATCCCCAAATTAGCTCCCAAAGCCATTAACATCTAGCTTTTTAATTCTATTTAGGTGACTATTGACTCTAATAATTTAGAGCACTTATTAGTGCACAGTTAAATGAATGGAAGATTCTCAGTGGAATAGTAGCTCAATTTGTCTTCTGAATATCAAAGTAGTTGACTCTGATATTTTATCAAAATAATATAAAAGTAATTAGTGTACATATCAGTAATTTTTGGTCAATGTTTTTGTTTGTTTTAGTACATTGAATCATATTTAAAATTACTCAAGCTTTTTTATTTTTTTTTGTTTTTTTTTTTGTTTTGTTTTTGTTTTTTTGGGCCACACCCTGTGACGCTCAGGGGTTACTCCTGGCTATGAGCTCAGAAGTTGCTCCTGGCTTCTTGGGGGACCATATGGGACGCCGGGGGATCGAACCGTGGTCCGTCCTAGACTAGCGCAGGCAAGGCAGGCACCTTACCTCCAGCGCCACCGCCCGGCCCCAAAATTACTCAAGCTTTATTCTTCCTGTGAGTCTGTGCTCAGAGTCACTCCTGGTGATTCTGGGAGATTCAATCCCTTTGAACAGGGATTGAACTGGTGTCTATTGCATGCAAGACAATAGCCTTTAACTCATACTTCCTCTCTAGTCAAGTCAGTGGTTTTGAAGAAATATCATCAATACCCATTCTGCTTCCAACTTGAGATGGACAACCACAATTTCATCAATCTAACCACAAAATATATGAGTTCAGAATCATGTGTGGGTTTTTCCCCTAAAATATTTCCAGTCTGAACCACTTGTTTTTTTGTCTCTGTATGTCCATGTCCATCTACTTGCTAGATGCAAGATTTTTGCTCCTTGTTTTATTGTTCTTTTTTTTTTTTTTTTTTTGGTCACACCCAGGAGCACTCAGGAGATACTCCTGGCTCTGCACACAGAAATCATCCCTGGCAGGCTTGCGGGACTATATGCGATGCTATAATTTTTTTTTTTTGTAATGGTTTTTATTTATTTTTTTTCAAACAGAAAAAGCCATTTTAATCACACATATACATTCATAGGACTTTAAACAAAATGTAATATAAAATAAAAAAAACCAAAACCCCACAACAAAAAAAAAAATTGCATTTACTTGTAAACTGCTTAACAGCTGGTGGGTTGGCTGACAGGGCTGCCCAAGAAAAGCAAAAGCAGATATAATGAGGTACATTTTCGATGAATAACCACCACATATCATGTGAACTGCTCTAGCAGCCCAGTCACCTGTTCCCCAATCTCGCCTCCTTAGAGACAAACCAGAGCAGTCCTCCCATGAATTGAGGGCTCCAGCTATATCGATAAGCACCTCAAAGAACAGACAAAACAAACAAACCAACAACAACAACAAAAAAACAAAAAACAAAAAAAAAAACAAAAAAAACAAACAAACAAAAATCACGCCATGGTCTTGAATTAAGAAACATGGTATAGCACATAACGAAAGAGAAGAAAGGAAGAAAGAAAAAACAAATAAATATAATCGGGGACAACACTTTCAATAATCGCACCCAAACAGAAAAATCAACCAAAATAGATAAATAAATCAAAAATAATAATAACAATAATAAATAAAGGTAATATATATATATTTATATAAAAAATAACCAAGATTTTGTTTTTGTTTTTTCCCCTCCTGCCCTGGCACATTAAATATTGGGGTCATTCGAAAAGGAATTCACTTGGCCTAAGAGATATGGGGTTTCTCTGTCCTTGGAGCATACTGTCATGGGATCAACTCTAGACTTTGCTCATGATCAGGATCCTTTACTTTCCCGATAGTGTTTTTTTTTTTTTTTGTTTTTTTTTTTTTTTTTTTTTGGTGTGTGGAAGACTTCTGCTCTATGTTTAGAAGTCTCAGTATCTGCACAGATCCTGAGGTGGGACTTATGATGAAGTCAGTCTTTGTGCGATGCTATAATTAAACCACCTTCTGCCCTGGGTGGCACGTGCAGGGCAAATGCCCTAACCCTGTACTATCTCTCCAGTCCCCTCTTTGTATATACCTAATGATTTTATTAAGCTAAATGTAAAAGAAAATTGAGGAGGAAGAGGAGGAGAGTGCCACACATCTTCTCTAGAGGTCTTTAGACTGCATCAATCTCATTAGTACCAGAACATATCTTGAGAGTTAACAGTAAAATACTTCCTCCTAGAACACCGAGTTCAAAATAAGAGCTGAGATTATTCCAAAACTACAGTTCATTCTATTCTCTGACATGTGTGACTTAATTCTTGCTTTTTCATTTTACTAATACTGTTATCAAAGAAATAGGGGAAATCAGTTTTTCTTTTTGACTATTCTGAGGCAGAGTATTCTCATTTTAGTAATAATTAGGTCAAAGCAAGGTCAAAAGAGCTGTGCTTTGTGGGAGCAGAGGAAGAGCCATTCTATCCCTATAATTTAAAATATTAATTACTACTGATCTTTCAACCTCCTTTCATAGGAAATACCCAATTTTATAACAGAAATTTTGTGACTATTATAAATTTTTGAGGAAATTAGATAGCAGATAATTCCTAATTTAATAAAATTCTCAGTAAAAACAATAGGTCAGTTTTGAGAATGTCGTAGGTAAAAATAATGCTGATCTACTGAAAAGGTTATTCTACTGGTTCTTCAAAGATCATTTAATTTCTACCATTTTTTATTTAAGCTGTGTTTAAACTTGATCCCAAAAAATAAACTGTTTGTACAAACATGGGGAAAGCTTTGGACCATATGCTAGGTGAACAGAGGTGGGAGGGAAAAATATAAAATAAATGAAAAAGTTTACTCATTAGTGATTCAAGAGAAAATGATAAATGGCCTTGCCTGTGGCATTCAGGATAGGCCCAGGGCTGGGACAGCAACCCCCCAAACTCTGTGACTTAACACATACAGCAGTGATCACTGGAGGTTTGTCTACTTCTGCATTATCTTTAATCTGGGTCAAACTTTGCAACTATAAGTCATCTTCATTAATCAAAATACTACTAGTAGGGTTTTGAGAGATAGAACAGCAAGTAGGGTGCTTGCTTTCATATAGCTCACCAAAATTCCATCCTCTGATCACCAGATGTGGTCCCAGAGTTTCACCTGGAGTGAACCTAACGTGAAGAACCAGATACTGGTGTAGCTCCAAAACAAAGAAAAAAATGTTTCCCATTGAACGTGCTAAACATGAGTCAGTGCTCTTGTCTGAACATAGGAGCTTGTCTTTTTGAGAAAAATATATGTATTAATATATCAGTATATATTAATATATACATATATTATTATACATCATTATATTATACATATATATTATATACATATATTAATATATGTATTAATTTTTCTTGAATCCCCACTAAACAAGGCAGATCCTGCATTGCTTTTCACTGGCTCTTCTTCCTTCTTGATCAGATTCCTGGAATGCACAGTGGCTATTATCTCAGTGTTCTGGGAAACTGATGATTAATCTATAAAGTACAGGCTTACAATTTGTTGAGTGGAAGACTTCAGGGATGAGTCGCTAAGAAGATTAGATCTATTAATAAGAAGATAAAGGCAGTGCAGGGGCTGTATATTATATTTCAGCAGCTATAAAAATTTTAGTAGCAGTTGAAAAGTGTTTGAGATTACTAAGAATTCTAAACTATGACAATATTTTGAAAGATATATGTGCTGCTTCAGCAGGATTGTAAGGGGCTAATGTAGATGGAGGTGGGAGTTTCTGTAACTATATTCAGGTCATGGGAATATGAAGTTATCTCCATACAGTACAAATATGAGTCCCAGGTGAAAGAAATGCCTGAAGTGTTCTTTTTCTTCTTCTTTTTTTTGTACAGACATAAATGGGAGTGAACCTGGCACCTAGGGCATTGTAGTAAGGTATAATAGTAAAAGCAGTATACCAAATTAGTCCAAATTACAAACAAATTAAAAAAATTGGTACCTATCAATGTGACAGGCAAGGGGATGGGAGGATGACTGAAATACTGTAAAAGAAAAATGCATATTGGTGTTGCGAGTGGTGCTTAAATAGTAAAGACATAAAATTCAACTATCAATTACTTTGTTCATTACAGTTATTTAATTAAAATGTTTAAGAGAAAAGAAAATGAAATTTGAGTAGTCATGGTACTTAAATAAATATATTATTATTAATATTATTTGATATTTGGGCCACACCTGGTGATGCTCAAAGGTTACTCCTGGCTATGCACTCAGAAATGGCTCCTGGCTTGGGAGACCATATAGATCAAATCTTAGCCAGTCCTAGGTCAGCCGTGTGCAACACCTTACTGCTGTGCCATGCTTTGGCCCCCTTAAAAGTATATAATTAAAAATAAAGTGCTTAAATAAATGAATTTTCAACAGATAATGCAATCCTGCTAAATTATCGCTAAGAACTGAAGTAAGGATAAAGAAAGTGCTTTGTAGGAAAACAAAAATTAAAGCAATTCATCACCACTAAAAAGACTGAACAAGAAAACAGAGACTTGTATAAATTAAAATTTTACCTAAATGCAGTAAGATATTAATAATGTACCATGAAAGTAGGAATAAATATAAAAGTAGAATATTAGAGCTCACACAAAATCAATGTACCCAAATGGACAAATATGTAGATTGTATATAACTGCAAGATAACTTTATTATAATTTCAAAAGAACCCATAAAAAATATATTTAAAATTGAAAAGGAAATTTAAAAATATATACGTAAAGTGTAGTCAAAGTCAAACAAAATAGAAAAAGTCTAGACAAAGCCATGAAACAAATATCAAAATGTCAGTGAATATTTAAACCTCAATATTTACCCTGAGTGATAAATATCTAAATTCACTAAGTAAAAGGTTTAGAGAAATAAAATAATTTTTAAAAATTTTAAAATTATTTCTGTCTATATGAAATTTAATTTCAAAGACAAATATAGATAACAGTGAAAGATTGGAGATGAAATAGCATGTATGGGATACCTAAACAAGAAAACATGGGTACATTCAAGCTTATGTCAGATAAGATTGGTTTTTGGTATGGAAAAAGGAGTACCATAAAGGGATGTTAAGAGATTGAGTTCAACATTGAATCATTATAAATGACTTAACACAATAAATATGTCATTTGTGATAAAGTACTAAAACCCAAAACCAACTATTAGAACTGTAGACTGATACTGACAGCAACACTATAATAACATAGTATTGTAATTACTCATTAATATCTATGGAAGGGTCAACTAGATAGGGAGAAATAATAAGGAAATAAATATAAAATGTTTCTTACCCTGAGCAACTAATAATTTCAGAATATAACTGTTCTCAATAAGAAAGCTGCTTAGCTAGACCTGACTTTTTGAACGTTAACTGTAGGATGGCAACTTGGTGGTCATGTGAAGAATTCTGTGGGGAGCTAGAATGAAACAAATCCAAAGACTCATAGCATTTCAACATTTTCAATTAGAATTAAAATTTCAATTTCAATTCCACAACTTCAAGTGAGAGCTGAAATTTTAGGATGTGTTCACTTCTCTACAGAACCCACATTCCTAAAGAAAACCTACTTCAGTTCAATCTTCCTTTGGCTCTCAAATGGCAATCAGCATAGCCCTGGCGTGCCTCCAGGCCAGCAGAAGCCAGATGCTCCATCTGTCTGGATTACTTGAAAGATCACGTCCATGGAATATGGGCACAACTTCTGTCACTGCTGCTTCCAAAATCTGGAGCATATTCCCTTGCCTGTCTGCCATTATCTGTGCCAAAAAGGGGGAGTGGAGCAGTGCCCAGTTGAAGACGATGGTTTGTCAATGCCAAACTTCAGCTCAGAAATCCAGCAAGAGGAAGAGACAGAAGTGGTGCTCCTGTGAGATAGCTCTGAAGACAGTCCAAAGAAATGAAAAGTAAAATCTAATATTCAAAATCAAAATTCCTGTTTGGAGCAGGGATGGTTAAAATATTGAAAACATCCACTTTGTCTTGAGAGGGCATATGCCTCCATCAGAAATCTTTATCATAATCATATTGGCATTGTGTCTTGGGTAAAAGTTCCTGAGGGAATTTTTCATCACCCACCAGTTTATAAAACTCCCTCCAAAAGGTATGCTTATCTGCTCTCTTTCTCTACAAAGTCCATCTTAGGAAAGTGTAGACAATACGGTTGTTTTGAGGACATGGGTCCTCTATGTTTCAACCAGGATGTGTTACGAATGGATCTCTTTCTCAGCCCATCACTATGCCTCTTGTTTGCTTGGCCCTTGAGAATGGTGGGACTGGATCTTCCAAGTTTAACCATCAAATGTTATCCTTTGTGAGGACTGCTGGAGATGCCTGTGTCCTCTGTCCTCCCCAAATCTCAGGTCTGCCAAGTGAGTCTCATAGAGTAGATGGCTTTTCAGCACAAGCAAAGGAGAAGCAGTTTCCTGCAGCCTTTGAAGAAGCAGGTAACAGCCATTTAGAAATGAGTCACCATTGAAAGCAAAAATCCTTAAAACTGAGAGTATAAAACCAAGAGACAAATGAGTCTCTAAATATAAAAAGCGTAACCAGTTTATAGATCATGAGCAAGTGATAGGGCTGGCCAGGCTGACAGATGAAGAAAAGGACAGGAAATAGACATTCATGGAGACAATATTGTCTTTCAGGCCATGTTCTGCTTCACTAATTAAGGTAGAAGAAGGTATTTACCCGGTCTGAAGTGGAATTGCTAATAATAGTTAAATTTTTCTATGCATCTGGGTCTAATATTAGTACAATTATCTTTGCAACTTAACTGAAGAAAAAGTTGCCATTGTGTTTCTAGTATTCTGCTTTATAGAAAATAATTAGGAAATTTAAAACAAATATAATTCAAGAGCCCTAACAGCATACTATAATCCTGCTCCCTGAGTTTTAAATAAAAAATCTGAGTATTACAAAGAGGAAAAAAACATGTTCCTGGTTTATTACATAGTTGTCTGAGTTCTTGTACATTTTTTGTCAGGCATGTATTTCAGGGAAGTAGAAGAAAAGTCTTCATGGGCCATCACTATATATAAAGATTACACACAAAGACACACATTATCTATATCTTTCTCTGTCTCTCTCCTTCCCCATCCCCTCTCTCTTAATCCAGCAGAGAATGATTTTGAACGAGTCAGCTACTGGAAGAATTATATTGCCTTCAGATCATGTTTTTAAAATCTTTGCTTTTGGAAGTGAAATGCAGTGTTATTGGCATTTTCCTGGATTATGTGCTAGGTGAGTTCTCATTTTATAACAAATGTTAGAAATTTCAACTGTATACTTTCTTGGGTACTTTTTAAATTGCATTTTGTAGATTGTACATAGAACTTGACTCTGAAAAACAGATTATGAATGAAACTCTGAAAAGGGGTGGGATATTTGATCCTCAGCCCTCCAAAATTATGCCATATAATGCTAAGTAGAAATGTTCTACTGTTGGCTAGTAAGGAAAATCTATTTTAAAATTCACTCAAGTCCCTAGTAGTTCATGTGTATTTTAATATTTATTTGTGTTAAATCTTATAGCAGACACAATTTAAGCCTTTTTTGAAGAGAGCTTGAAAAAAGAACTCAAAACAAGCTAGTAACTTTTTCCAACAAATATAAAATAGGGACTCTCCTATGGAAGGGGCATTTTGTCAAAAAAAATTACTAGTCCAGAAAAGCAATATATTTTGTGTTTAATTTAAATGTAATGACTGCATCTCAGTTGGCAATAGGGAAACAATTATTTTAGTGAGGAAGGAAAGAATCTCAATTATTTTTTTCATTAATAAAAATATAAATTTAGAATTGATAAAAATGGCAGTATTTTCACAATGTCTGAAATGAGAGAACAAAGAAAGAATTAGCAACAAAGACATACAGGTTTGAGGGAAAATAAAACTAAGTTAAAAATAAACAAATAAGTACCCCACCACTCCAAAATGTTTTTCAGACTAAAGTTTTAATCAAAAACTTGGTGGGAGTTGCTTTTATAATTATATAATTACCTATGCATTGACAAATTGGTCTGAGTGAGTTTGTCTTCCTCAGAAGTTTTTCAAGGGAGACGACATTTTTCTCCCTAGTTTTTCTGTCTCCTGTTTCCTTGTGATTGTCTCTTACTGACCTTTCCTTCTGTCCATCTCCTGCAATGACTTTTGCCTCAGCTGAGATTAAGAGACTACCTGAAGGGTCTTATATATAGTTTGGAGTAGGCTAGTGCAGATGCTTTTCCTGCAGGTGATTGAGGTTTGAGCAAGGTACCAAGTGGTCCCAAATCACTGCCAGAAGCAATTCCCAAACACAGAACCTCGACTAACCTTTGTGAAAATAAGATTGCCTGAAGCTTTTTGTGTGACTTAATAAATTCTGCTTGGTCACCCAAGCAGGTTATTATTAAACTTATTTTTCTAGTTTCAATATGTCTTATGGTTGTTTCATAATCCAGAGAGGTAGAGAATTAGGTTTGATCAATCATTTTAGCATTCCATATGGCCACCTGAGCACCAACAGGAGTAGACACTAAGTATAGAGCTAGGAGTAAACCCTGAGCACTTCTATCTATCTATCATCTATCTATCTATCTATCTATCTATCTATCTATCTATCTGTCATCTATCTATCTATCATCTATCTAATCTATTATATATATGTATTTATATATGTTATTTATTTATATATATTTAAATATATATGATTTAAATTGTAATTCTCTCCTGTGAGTGGACCAGAGCTATAGTATAGAGCTAGGAGTAAACCCTAAACATTTCCATATATATAAGCTAAATTGTAATTCTTTCCTATGAGTGAACCAGGTACCACAAACAGATAAGTTCTAAGGCCAATGGAATCAGAATGATGATTTCTGGGAAATCACTGCACTGATCTGGAAAAAGGAATGCTGCATGTGGGAAGGAAGGAGAGATGGAAACACAGAGTAAGTCAAAGATGGTTCTAATACCCACCAGGGTCCCTACATACCACAACTCCCCTGTACTGACCAAGAGCTGGAGGTGATGAATAAAAACAAAATAAGAGAGCTAGTCTTTTGAAAAAAAAAATACCCCCCCACACATACAATCTGTTAATAATACCAGTTAATACTCATATTTAAGGATCTAGACTGTCTTAAAACTTGGGAAATGCTTGGCCCAGAATTATAGCACAGCTGGGAGGGCATTTGAAGTTCATGCGGCCAACCCAAGTTTGATCACTGGAATCCATAGGATCCCCAGGGCCTACCAGCAGCAAGTTCTGAGCAAAAATCCAGGAGTAATTCCTGAATGCCCCCAAATAAGGCCCAAAATCCAAAAATAAAAAAATTTTAGGAAATGCTTATTAGTCTTTAATTATGTCATTGCTTTGAGTCCCACAATATTTTTAAGTAATATGTTTATTTAGACCCATGATTAAAACATATTTGTAATTGGATTTTAGTTATAAAAAAAAAAAAAACATCCCCTTCACCAGTGCAACAGTCCCATCACCACTACTTCCCATTTCCCTCCTCCTCCGAATCCCTGACTGTATTTGAAACAGTCATTCTATTTCTCTCACTCACTACCATTGTCATGATAGTTTTCAGCATACTTATTTCTCTAATTGAACTCACCCCTCTTTGTGGCAAGCTTTCTACTGTGGGCTAGTCATTCCAGCCCTCATCTCTATTGTCTCTGGGTATTATTACAATAAAATGTCTTTTATTTTTCTTAAATCCCATAGATGAGTGAGCCTATTCTGTGTCTATCACTCTCCATCTGACTTATTTCACTTGGCAAAATAGTCATGTCAATGTATAAGACAATTTCATGACTTCATTTTTCTTGACAACTGCATAGAATTCCATTTTGTGCCACAGTTTCTTTACTTACTCTGTTGTCTGGCATCTGGGTTGTTTCCAGATTCTGGGTATTGTAGATAGTGCTACAATGAATATAGGTATGAGGAAGGCATTTTTGTAGTGTGTTTTTGTGTTCTTAGGATATATCCCTAGGAGTGGCATAGCAGGATCATATGGGGGCTCAATTTCTAAGTTTTTGAGGAATCTCTATATTGTTTTCTGTAAAGGCTGGACATTCCCAACTAGCTGTGAATGAGAATACCTTTCTCCCCACATCCTCTCACCAGCACTGATTTTCCTTGTTCTTTGGGATGTGTACCAGTCTCTGTGGCGTGAGATGGAATCTCATTGTTACTTTGATTTGCATCCCCCTTATGATTAGTGACATAGAGCATTTTTTTCAAATGTGTTTTAGCCATTAGTTTTTCTTTTTTGAGGAAGTGTCTGTTCATTTTTTTCTCGCCATTTTTTGATGGGGTGGATTTTTTTTTTCTCTTAAGTTCTGTCACTACATTGTATATCTTAGATATTGGCCCCTTATCTCATGGACATCAGGTGTATAGTTTTTCCCATTCTATGGGTGACCTTTTTATTCTAGTCACTATTTCTTTTGAGGTGCAGAAGCTTCTCGCCTCACTATATTAAACCCTCAGTTTATTATAGTCCAATGTGTTTCTCTCTGCTTCACATATTTGGATAGTGCTATTTCCTCCTCGAAGACGCTTTGGTCTCAATGTCATGGAGTGTTTTACCTATGTGTTCCTCTGTGCACCTAATGTTTATAGATTTGCTATTAAGGTCTTTAATCCATTTGGATTTGTCCTTTGTGCATGGTGTTAGATGGAGGTCCGAGTTAGCTTTTTTCCATGTGGCTGATCAGTTGTCCCAACACCCCTTGTTGAATAGGTTTTCCTTTCTCCATTTTGTATTACTTGCCTCTTTTATCAAAGACCAATTGATTGTATATTTGGGAAACATTCTCTGAATACTCATGTCTGTTACACTGATGTGAGGGTCTGTATTTATTTCAATACTATGTGATTTTAATGGCTATTTTTTGTAGTGCAATTTAATATTTGGGAAAGTGATGCCTCCTATCTTCTTTTTTTCTTAGGGTTGCTTTAGAATTTTTAATTTTTTAGGTTGTTTATTGTTCCAAATAAATTTCAGGAGTGTTTGATCCACTTCTTTGAAGAATGTTTTGGGTATTCTTATAGGAATCACATTAAACCTGTACAATGCTTTGGAGAGTATTAACATTTTAATTATATTAATCCTCCCAATCTATGAACAGTATATGTTTCTTCATTTCCTCATGTCCTCTTTTTATTTCCTGAGACAGTGTTTCGTAGTTTCCTTTGTATAGTTCCTTCACCTCCTTCGTTAAGTTTACTCTAAGGTATTTGAGTTTTGTGTGGCACTAATGTGAACGAGATTGTTATTATAATGTCCATTTCTTCTCTCTCATTACTTTTGTATAAAATGGCCACTTATTTTTGTATGTTAATTTTGTAGCCTACCACTTTGCTATATGACTCTATTGTTTCTAGAAGTTTTTTGATAGAGACTAGATTTTCTAAATATATTATCATGTCATCTGCAAACAGTGAAAGTTTGACTTCTTTCCTATCTGGATGTCCCTGATATCTTTTTCTTGTCTAATTGCTATGACAAGTAATTTCAGTACTATGTTAAACAGGAGTGGTGAGAAAGGGCAGCCCTGTTTTGCACCCGATTTTAGATGAAAGGCTTTTAATTTATCTTCATTGAGAGTAATAGTTACCACTGGCTTGTGGTAGATGGCCTTAACTCTATTGAAAAACTTCCTTCCATTCCCATCTTGTTGAGAGTTTTTATCATGAATCAGTGTTGAACCTTGTGAAATGCTTTCTCTGTATCTATTGATCTGATCACATGTTTTATTTTTTACTTTCTTGATATGATGTATTATGTTGATTGATTTAGATATGTTAAATCATCTTTGAATTCCTGGAATGAAACCTTGGTCATGGAGTATGACTTTCTTGATGAGGCATTGGATCCTATTTTCAATGATTTTGTTGAGAATTTTTGCATCTGTGTTCATCAGGGATATTTTGCTCTTCAGTTTTCCTTTTTTGCAGCTTCTCTGTCTGGTTTTGGTAGCAGGGTGATGTTAACTTCATAAAAACTATTTGGGAGTGCTTCTGTTCTTCAATTACCTGAAAGAGCCTGAAAAGGATCGGCAGTAGTTTCTCTTGAAATGTTTAAAATAAATCATTTATGAATTCATTTGGGCCTGGCTTTTGCTTTCAGAAGACTTTTGATTACCATTTTAAATTCCTCAATAATAATGGGCCTGTTTAAATATGCTAGATCATCTTGATTCAACAGTAGAAGATTATACAAGTCCAAGAATTCCTTCATTTCTTCCAGATTCTCATGTTTTGTGGTATAGAGTTTCTAAAAGTAATGTCTGAGTTCACTTTGGATCTCTGTATTATCTGTAGTGATCTTCCCCTTTTCATTTCTAATCCAATATATTGTTTCTCTCTCTTTACCTTTCTTTGAAGAGTCCCTTCCTCATATTTTTAAAAAATTACATGGTATTTAGAAATGTACATCATCCCAATTCTTCAGGATGCTAAGACACAGGACAACCTTATAGCCCACCTTCTTTCATAGTGCTATAACAGAATTACAGCACCTAACTTGCACAAGGATTTGCCACCTTTGTTCCTCAACTCTCCTTCCTTACAAAAGGGAGAAACTGATGGCTCACTGGCTAAAGAGCCTGCCTGGCAAGCTCAAGGTCCTTAAATGCTGGCCCACATCAGTGTTAGGTCCAGGCAGTTCTGCTCTCTGTTATACCAGTCATGGCAAATGATTTATGGCCCCAACATATCCAGGTGTGTAAACACCACAGCTGAAGGATAGAACACTTCTGTGTATCTAACAAACCCAGTTTCTGAATCCAGCCTATGAGCTTTAGCCTGACCTAGCTTCTTCCTGCCACAGGCCAATAGTAGTGCATTTTAATAGTTAAGAGTAGTCACTAATAGTAATTAATAACAGTAATTAATAATCATGAATAACAGTAGTAATTAATGGTAATTAATTTTTAAATTAATCTCATCTTTTTTTCTTTTATTAAAAAATGTAACTTCAGGAACTCGAGAGATTGCACAGCCATAGGGCATTTGCCTTGATTATGGCCAACCAGGATGGACCTGATTAGAGCCACAGCATCTCCTACGGTCTCCAAAGAGCTTGCCAGGGGGGATTTCTGAGTGCAGAGCCAGGAGTAAACCTGAACGTTGCCAGGTGTGGTCCAAAAACCAAAAATAAATAAATAAATATAACTTAATGAAGATGATGCTGCCATAAGTGATGTATATGATAGTGATTTGGGATCAATCATCCCCAAAGTGGAGAAGGCTTTTTGGAATCCCTGGGCAGAGGGGGTGTGCAGGATGGTTGAGATAATGTAGGTGAAGCACACAATAATGAAGAGAAGGGTGGTAGGAGCACCAGCATAGACAAGAGGAAGTTGATCATCTTGATGAGCTAAGTGTCAACACAGGTCACCTGGAACAACTGGACAATGTTACAGAAGAAGTGCCTGATCTCCCTGCCACTGAAAAGCAGCCTGGACACCACGATGGTGGGTCACAGCACGAACAGGAAGACCCCCAAGGGTATTATACATTGCATGACGGAAACTCAATCATGAATAATTTTGTATCTGTGGAGAAAATCAACTGTATTATGAACAACATTGTAACCATGGTATTTAAGTAAAGTAAATTTATTGGAATAAAAACAGACCCTCAGATCAGTGGAATAGGCTTGAGTACTCAGAGAAGGTTCCTCAGACATATAACCACCTTGTTTTTGATAAAGGAGCAAAAAATCCTAAATGGAGCAGGGAAAGCCTATTCAACAAGTGGTGTTGGCACAACTGGTTAACCACTTGCAAAAAAGCGAACTCAGACCCCCAGCTAACACCATATACAAAGGTAAAATCCAAATGGATTAAAGACCTTGATATCAGAACTGAAACTATAAGGTATATAGAACAACATGTAGGTGAAACACTCCAGGACATTGAGACTAAAGGCATCTTTAAGGAGGAGACAGCACTTTCCAAGCAAGTGGAAGCAGAGATAAACAGATGGGACTATATTAAGCTGAAAAGCTTCTGCATCTCAAAGGAAATAGCGCCCAGAATACAAAGGCCACCCACTGAGTGGGAGAAATTATTCACCCAATACACATCAGATAAAGGGCTAATATCCAAAATTTACAAGGTACTGACAGAACTATACAAGAAAAAAACAACTAACCCCATCAAAAAATGGGGAGAAGAAATGAACAGACACTTTGAAAAAGAAGAAAGGCAAATGGCCAAAAGGCACATGAAAAGATGTTCAACATCACTAATCGTCAGGGAGATGCAAATCAAAACTACTATGAGGTACCACCTCACGCCACTGAGATTGGCACACATCACAAGAAAGGAAAACAAGCAGTGCTGGCGGGGATGTGGAGAGAAAGGAACTCTTTTTCACTGCTGGTGGGAATGCCGTCTAGTACAACCTTTATGGAAAGCGATATGGAGATTCCTTCACAAACTGGAAATTGAGCTTCCATACGATCCAGCTATACCACTCCTAGGAATATACCCAAGAAACACAAAAATACAATACAAAAAACCCTTCCTTACTCCTATATTCATTGCAGCGCTATTTACAATAGCCAGACTCTGGAAACAACCAAGATGCCCTTCAACAGATGAGTGGCTGAAGAAACTGTGGTACATATACACAATGGAATACTATGCAGCCATCAGGAGAGATGAAGTCATGAAATTTTCCAATACATGGATGTACATGGAATCTATTATGCTGAGTGAAGTAAGTCAGAGGGAGAGAGAAAGACGCAGAATGGTTTCACTCATCTATGGGCTTTAAGAAAAATGAAGGACATTTTTAACAATATCTCAGAGACAAGAGAGATGAGGGCTGGTAGGTGCAGCTCAGGACATGCAGCTCATCACATAGAGTGATGAGTGCAGTTGCAGAGATGACTACACTGAAAACTATCATAAAATGTGAATGAATGAGGGAAGTAGAAAGCCTGTCTCGAGTACAGGTGTAGGGGGGTGGGGAGGAGGGAGATCTGGGAAATTGGTGGTGGGAATGTTACACCGGTGAAGGGGGGGTGCTCTTTACATGACTGTAATCATACAACTATAATCATGTTTGTAATCACGGTGTTTACATAAAGATAAAAAATAAAAAAAAATAAAAAAAAAAAAAAGGAAAAAAAAAAAAAAAAAAAAAAAAAAAAAAATCATCCTTGAGACATGTTTTAGATTTCCAAATGAATTTATGTATTCTTACATTACAATTACTTGATTAAAAATAAAAATGCTTGCCTTTGGGGGTTGGCATGGTGGTGCAAGCAGCAGAGTGTTCGCCTTGCATGCACTGACCTATGACAGACCGGGTTTGATGCCCCAGTGTCCCATATGGTCCCTCAAGCCAGGAGCAATTTCTGAGCGCATAGCCAGGAGTAACCCCTGAGTGTCACCAAGTGTGGCCCAAAAAACAAAAAACAAAAAAATACTTTGTCTTTTAAATTGCCTGAAGTGTTACATTGATACACTTTTATCTTAATGCATATATTTTTAAAAGTTACTGCTTATATTTCTATCTTTGTAGAACAAATAAAATATCATGAAGTAGTTGACTAATATCTATTAATACTGTGCTATGAAAAGAACACTCTCTTAAAGATTTACTTTTGGAGGGAGTGTTGTACCACACCTGGGGTTGCATAGGGGCTCCTGCTCACAATGAGCTTTGAGGCTACAAGGTGTGACTGTGTGAATAAATCCGCATGTACTGATTCCAAGAAAATAGGTGAAAGCGGGTCTGGGATAGGGCTGCTGCAGAAAATATTCCAAACAAGGATAAAAATAGAAGAAACATGGGTCAGGGGACCTTTTCACAACCTGGAGAGAGACAGAGACAGAGACAGAGAAAGAGAGACAGACAGACAGACAGACAGACAGACAGACAGACAGACAGACAGACAGACAGACAGACAGAGGCCTGTGAGGACCACAGCCTTTATTGAAAAGATGGATTCATCCCCATGGGTGGAGAACAGTTTGGGGTAAAAATCCTATCTTGAATTTACCATCCAGGGCAGTTTTTGATAAAGTTTTGGTAAAGAGGAAAGCATCTTTGCTTTTTAATGGGTGAAAACCCATTAACTCAACAAGGCAAGTCCCAAACACTTCTACTATCTTTCTGACTTAAAGACTCTAGGATTACCTGAAAGTTCTTTATCTTTGTGGATTTACCCTCTTTTCCTTTATCTTAACAAAGAACACAGAGACAAGCCCATTTCTGCCTCACCCTCTTGAATTTTGTTTTGAATGTGCAGCCTGTTGTGTCACCTATGATTAAGCTAAGAGATTTAGTTCTTTAGAAACAGATTATGAGTGTGTTGATTACAATTAGAATCTGAGGTTGACAGGGAAAGGAAAGATTGCAAAGCCTCTTAATGGAGCTCAAAAATATTTCCAAACACCCTTTGTGAAAATGTAGGCAATTATAGCCAATAAAACATGTAAATATCTTCAATACTCTCTCTCTCTCTCTCTCTCTCTCTCTCTCTCTCTCTCTCAAAAAAAAGGCTGTATTGCCCTCTTCTGTTATAAATGTAGTACTACACATCAATAGCTGATTTTTTTTTAATCATAACAATGTCAATGAAGGAGGGAAGTAGAAAGTCTGTATTGAAGGTGAGGATGGGGGCGAGGAGAGAAATGAGGAATATGCATGATGGGAATGTGGCACTGTAAAGGGGGTGTTCTATTTATGACTGAAACCCAACCACAATCATGCTTGTAATCATAGTGTTTAAATAAAGATATTATTAAAAAAGGAAAATAAATAAAATTGATATAACTTTTTTAAAAATAAATAAATAAGCATCTTCCTGAGGAAAGTCAGTGATGAGTTAAGAACAGGCCACCTGTATCAAATACTTCTTTCTCTATTACAGCATTCACCTTCACCTCCTCTGAGAAAGTCACCAGTAGATCAATACAGTTTCCCTCTAATAAAATACAGTAATTAATAAGAAATGACCAAAAACCTGTAAGAACCCAGGGCTCAACCCCCAGCACTGCAATGTCCTGTGATTACCACTGAATATGGCCCAATTCCCCACCTGGCTTCTCCTCCACATAGTCAGGGGTCCTCAAACTTTTTAAACAGGGGGCCAGTTCACTGTCCATCAGATCATTGGAGGGCCTGACTATAGTAAAAACAAAACTTATGAATGAATTCTTATGCACACTGCATATATCTTATTTTGCAATGAAGAAACAAAACAGATACAAATACAATATGTGGCCCGCGGGCCATAGTTTGAGGACCACTGAAATAATACAATATAGAAAAGCAAAACAAACAAAATCTAAATACTGTAGAGCTGTTTTTTGCTTGGAAAATTAATTTCTAATTTTCCCAAAATATTTAAAAATGTATTTGAATACATATACATATATATTTAAGGCATGTGAAATATAATAAGAAGGTCTTATAGAAACAGTATAAACTTTTCCTCCCAACAAAATATTACCTCATAGTTGATTTCAGTTAAGACTTTTATAAATGTCTATAACATTGAAGAAAGCAGGCAGAGATATGCTAGCTTCATAAATTAGTCCCAAATATTTTGTTTTAATTAATGCATTAAAAACAGTTTTTCTCGGTACTGAGTGATAGGGCAGCAGTAGGGCATTACTCTTGCTGCCCAGAATTCTGGCTGGCCCAGAACTGGACCTTGGTTTGATTCCCGGCATCCCATATGTTCCCCAATGCCAGGAGTAATTTCTGAGCGCATAGCCAAGAGTAACCCCTGAGCATCACCGGTGTGGCCAAAAGACCAAACAAACAAACGAACAAACAAAAAACCTCAGTTTTTTTTTCTTACTTTAAAAATTACTTGGCTTTATTTAAAATAAAACAATCAGGCACAGAAAGTTAGTACAGCAAGCAAGGCACTCTCCTTGCATGCGGTTTGATCCTCAGCACAGATATGAGAGTCCTCCAGGAATGATCCCTGAGTTTAAAGTCAGGAATAATCTCTGAACATCATCATTACCAAAAAAAAATTAAAAAACCTGAATAAATGAATGAATGAATAAAGCAATCCATTTCTCTTACCCTAGAAGTAGCAAAGAGTAATAACTTTATATCTCTCTGATTTAAATAGACCCACGGATTCTAAAAAGGAGAGAATTTTTCACCTGGAGATACATGGACATTATATTAGAAAGAGGAACAGAAAATTTCACCTCCTTCTGACCCCAAATACCTCTTTGCTTATATCTTTATTTTTGTTTAAGAGCAACAGCATGCCATAGAGGGGTTGCTCTTGACTAAGTGCTCAGGAGTAACTGCTGGCAGGACTTGAGGGACCATGAGGTAACCAAATGCAGGCATCTTACATGCAAAACATGAACTTCCCTTATTTATCTGGTAAAATAGTTCTACAGTATTGAGTTTATCAATTGCCTATGGGGTTGTCTAGAGATCAGCTATCAGTGCTTAGTCGACAAGGCCGCAGTTCAATGCTAGAGCCTACGAATGGGATGTTCCTCTGGGTCTATGTGTGGTGGGAGAGACCACCAAGGCCACAACTGTCAAACTTTTTATTATTAAAGAACAGATATAGGGAAAGTTCTGAAAAATGAGTATTTGAAAGTGAAAGTCACATTTACTTAAATAAAATGTACCCATGTGTATGTGTATAGAAGAGAATGACAAGAAAGTTATACTGAAGAAGGCAGAAAAACAACACAGCAGCCATACTCTTGTCTATCCAGCTTTTTGTCTGATAAACTTCCGTAACCAACCTCTCAATCATCACCCTTTCTTTTCGAATCTTTAGCTGATGATGCTATTCCACGATTGGCTATTTTGGCAAGTTAATAAGTTTCCCAGTATCTCTGTGTCCACATGCAAAGTCTATATATTATTAAGCTTCTGATTACTTTTCTCCTGTATCTTCTATTATGATTGGGTCTCTGTTAAGAACTATGAAAGGTAAAATAAAAAGCTATATTTCCCTCTTCTGTGAAAAATTAAAAAATACATTTTAAAAGAAAAAATAAGGTTATCAATATAATTAACAGTTCGAAGACATCAAGTTGACCCAGATTTTGGCCCCATAAAATACAACATTCCTAAAAATATCAGATCATAAATACAATATATGTGTTTCCTTCTGTTATTATTTATTTATTTTCTTTTTGCTAGTCCAACAAACCAGAGAAGCAAGATGAGTAAGAAGATTTATCTTCCCATGCAGTGGCCTTTAAATTGATTTCTATATCAGTTTCTGACATTTTTTGTGGTGATATTGAATGTGATGTTCTGGAAGAAATATGGTAGCCATAATCCAGAAAATAATTTTTATAGGAATTATCACTTTCTGGACACTCAATGGATTGATATAAGTTCAATATATCAATTAAATTTGTTTTTATTTGGATTAAGGTAAAATAAAAAATTAACAAACAACTAAAAATAAAAAGCAACTGGGTACTTGCATTTATTTGGATTAAGGTAAAAAATTAAAAACAGTAAATATTTGCTAGAGATAAGTAAGTGAAAGAACTTGTATGTAGGTAAACACAGCAAGTAAGTAAATGGCTGGACTTGCATGCAGCTAAGCACAGTCAATCTCAGGCAGCCCATTATAGTCCCTTGAGTACTACAGGAATGATTCCTGAGCACGAGTCAGCAGGAAGCCCTTAGTGTTCTCAAATACAAAATGAAAGAAAGGAAGGAAGGGAGGAAGGGAAAGAGAGGGAGGGAGGGAGGGAGGGAGGGAGGGAGGGAGGGAGGGAGGGAGGGAGGAAGGGGTGGAAGAAGGAAGGGAGGGAGGGAAGAGGAAGGAAAGAAGGGAGGGAGGGAGGACGAAAGGGAGGAAGGGAGGAAGGTAGGAGAGAAGGAGGGAAGGAGATAAGGAAGAAGGGAAGAAAAGATTGAAGGAGGGAAGGAAGGAGGGAAGAGGGAAGGAAGGAAGGAGGGAAGGAAGAGGAGAGAAGAAACTAAAGAAGGAGGGAAGGATAAGGAAGGAGGGAAAGAGTGAAGGAGGGAAGGAAGAATCTAAGGAAGGAGGGAAAGATTGAAGGAGGGAAGGAGCTAAGGAAGGAGAGAAGAAAGGAACTAAGGAAGGAGAAACAGAAGGAGGGAAAAAGGAGGTAAGGAAGAAAGGAAGGAAGGAAGGAGGGAAGGAAGAAAGGAAGAAAGGGAGGGAGGGAGAAAGATATGCAAACATCCATAGCATTTTTAAACACAAATAATGATAGAGGAGAAATAAATTACAAAATATATCCACTCACAATAGTACCACAGAAACTCAGAAACCTTGAAATCAACTTAATTTAAGAGGTGAAGGATCTATACAAAGAAGACTATAAGGCATTGCCTCAAAAAAACTAAAGGGACAATGGGAAATAGAGAACCTTTGTCGTTGATGGACTTGGAAGGGTGCATCATTTACATGCTAAAAAGCATTGTACATATTTAATGTAATACCTCTAAAAATACCCAGGATATTCTTCAAAGAAGTAAATAAAAACTTCTGAAATTCATTTGAAAGAATACATGCCCACAAATTACTAACACAACCCTTGAAAAAATGAAGATGGGAAGCATCACTTTTCCCAAATTTAAATTGTACTGCAAAACAATAGTCATTAAAACAGCATAGTGTTGGAATACAGACCCTCATATTAATGACCTCCAGACATATAATCAATTAAAATTTGATTAAAAAGGGGGGGGGAAGAAATGCAAAATGGAGCAAGGAACGCCTCTTCAATAAGTGGTGTTGGGAAAACTGATCAACTACATGTAAAAAAAAAACCTCAGACCTCTAAAGCCATAAACAAAGGTCAAATCAAAATAGATTTGATATCAAACCCAGAACAATAAGGTATATAGAAGAAAACATAAATAAAACCCTCCATGGTATTGTGACTAAAAGTCATCTTCAAGAAGGAAACATTATTGTACCAAACAAGTGGAAGCAGAGATAAACCGATGGAACTACATAAGACTGAGAAGCTTCTGCACTTCACAGAATACTGCCAAGGATACAAAGGCCACCCACAATTTGGGAGAAACTATTTAGCCCAAACCCATCAGATATGGGGCTAATATGTAAGACATAAATGGTACTGACAGAACTTAACAATAAAAAAAAACTAACTCCATCAATAATTAGGGAGAAGAATAAAAGCTATTTTCTCAAAGAAGAAATACAGATGGCCAAAAGGTACATGAAAAAATGCTCCCCATCACTAATTATCAGGGAGATACAAATCAAAACAACAATGCATTTTCAACTCATGCCACAGAGATTGGCATACTCACAAAGAACAAGAACCAATGCTGGTATGACATGGATGTGGTTAGAAAGGAGCTCTCATTCACTGGTGGTGATAATGTCTTTTAGTCCAGCTATTCTGGAAAACAATATGGATATTTCTAAAATAAAATGGAAATTGAGTTCCCATATGAGCCA
Source organism: Suncus etruscus (assembly GCF_024139225.1). Classification (NCBI taxonomy): domain Eukaryota; kingdom Metazoa; phylum Chordata; class Mammalia; order Eulipotyphla; family Soricidae; genus Suncus; species Suncus etruscus. Next base: position 44,208,995 of record NC_064857.1, read on the forward strand.
GCAATTTCACAACTAGGAATAAACACTAGGAACACAAAAATACAACATAAAAAGCCTTCAAACTTATGTTTATTACAGTGTGATTTACAATAGCCAGAAACTGTAAATAAATTGGGTGTGATAAATCTGTACAATGCAACACTATTCAGCTGAAGTAAAAAAATTTTGCCTATACATAGATGGACATAGAGACTATTATGTTGAGTGAAATGAGTAAGAGGAAGATAGATAGATACAGAATAGTCACACTTATCTGTGGGATATAAGAACAATAAAGGACAGGATGGTAAGAATATCCAGAGACAATAGAGATAAGGGCTCATGATATGAAGCCTTCCACAAAGATTGGTGAGCACAGTTAAAGAAATAACTGCATTAAAAACTACCATGACAATGATACTGTGAAAGAAAGGTGAAATGCCTTTTCTGTGTGGTAGAAAGAAAATGAGATATATCGATGGCAGGAAGTTTGCACTGGTGACGGGGGGATTACATTCTATAGCTGAAACGCAACTACAAGCATTTTTGTAACCATCGTGCTTAAATAAATCATTTAAAAAAAAAGGAAAGAGTCAGTAGAGGAGATAAATGTAAAGATACACAGATGAGAGACCCCTGCGTGCCTGCGGGAGAGGCCTGAGTGAGTTTCTGTCCTTTGGCTCGGTGTTTGGGCCTGCCCCTCCCCCCAGAGACCCCTGTGGGCCGGCTGGGGGGGCCTGAGTGAGTTTCTGTCCTGTTGCTCGGCGTTTGGGCCGGCCCCTCCCCCCAGGGTGGCGCCTAGAAAGGTAAGTTGAGTGACCCGAATAGACGGGGGAGATAGGGCCAACCATCTGGACTCGCAGGTGACCTAGAACAGTCCACCCCCCTGGACTCTGGAGCGGACCAGGGACTCCCCAAGGGCGTGGACAGAGCCTGCAGGGTCGATCTGAGGGAACTCATTCAAGGGAGGTTTGGAGGGGGCGGAGCTCCATTGAATCCCAGACAAAGGAGGGTGGATTAAGAGCTAGGCTCAATAGCGCCAGTAAACATTGTGGCCAGGAGTGGAACTGCACAGCTGACAGAAATAAGGAGCAGAAAAGGGACAAGACCCACTGCAGGAAGGCTGAACTCTAGGTAGCAAAGGGGAGGAGAAAGGGCTAGGTTCAACAAACTCACCCAACAGCCCCTCTAGAAACACCTTCAGGAAGGAGACCAAAGCAGGCCGAAATTAGAAGCCACAGCACTCCAAAACACACCATTAAATACAAAGAATTATGCGTAAATCAAGGAGATCCCTTATAACTGGAGACACCATGACAAGCCCTATCAAGTTTCCAAGTCCACCAAAACGCACAGATCCAGGGGAAGAAGACCTAAAAGCGGTCATGAGGAAGGAAATGCAAGAATTACTAAAACAAATGAAAGAAACCCTAGCAACCGAGTATAAGAAATCCATGGACGAACGAATCAGCCAAATTAAAGAAGAAATGTCAAAGAACATGAGAGATTCCATACAAAAAGAAGTGAAGGATTTGAAAGACAAAGTAGCAAGCCTTACGAGTAGAAACACAGAGTTGGAGAAGCACATCGAAGAACTCGAAGGAAAACTGCAATCAAAAAATGATAAAGAAACCAACAAAGGGGGGCCGGGCGGTGGCGCTAAAGGTAAGGTGCCTGCCTTGCCTGCGCTAACCTTGGACGGACCGCGGTTCGATCCCCTGGTGTCCCATATGGTTCCCCAAGCCAGGAGCAACTTCTGAGCACATAGCCAGGAGTAACCCCTGAGCGTTACTGGGTGTGGCCCAAAAACCAAAAAAAAAAAAAAAGAATTTCTTTGGGGCCGGGAAGGTGGCGCTACAGGTTAGGTGTCTGCCTTGCAAGCGAATGGACCGCGGTTTGATCCCCCGGTGTCCCATATGGTCCTCCCAAGCCAGGGGTGATTTCTGAGCACATAGCCAGGAGTAACCCCTGAGCGTCAAACGGGTGTGGCCCAAAAACCAAAAAAAAAAAAAAAAAAAAAAAAAGAAACCAACAAAGAAATAAAAGGCAAAGCACTGGAAGGAAAAATCCAATATCTAATGAACAAGTACAAAAGAAACAATCTAAGAATTGTGGGTATACCAGAAGGGGAGGAAATAGGGAAGGGGGAAGAACAGGTGGTCAGGGAGATAATAACAGAGAACTTTCCCACCCTCTGGAAAGACAATTCAGGACAAATCCAAGAAGTCAAGAGAGTCCCTAATAAAATAGACCCTAATAAACCCACACCAAGACACATAATAATCCAAATGGCAAAAAAACAAAGAGAAAGAGGAACTCCTGAAAGCAATAAGGGAGAAAAAAAACCTCAAGTACAAAGGAAAGGACATAAGAATCAAACCAGATCTCCCATTTGAAATAATTCAAGCAAGAAGACAGTGGAATGACATATTTAAACGACTGAATGAAAGAAATTTCCAACCCAGGGTCCAATACCCAGCAAAACTATCATTCATATGGGAGGGCAGACTAAAAACATTCTCAAACATGAACGAACTTGAACTATTTGTGCAAACTAAGCCGATCCTAAGCGACTTACTCAGAGAAGAATTACACAATCCAAACCCCCGATTGTAACAACAACCACTCCACACAATACAACTGCACAACAGTCCTCTCTATCAATGATTTCCCTAAATGTTAACGAACTAAACTCTCCAATTAAAAGACACATAGTAGAGAACTGGGTTAGGAAAAATAAACCGGACTTCTGCTGTCTGCAAGAAACACACCTACAGTTACAGGATAAGCACAGGCTTAGAATAAAAGGTTGGAAAGTAATTATTCAGGCCAATGGAAAACAAAAAAGAGCAGGGACAGCCATTCTTATATCAGACCAAATTGTATTCAACCTCAAGAAAGTGATCAGAGACAAAGAGGGTCACTAGTTACTGATCAGGGGAACATTAGATCAAGATACACTAACCCTGGTCAATATCTATGCACCTAATATAGAGTCACCAAAATATGTGAGGCAACTACTGGCAAACCTGGAGAAACACATGAAGGGAATTGTGATAATAGTAGGGGACCTCAATACTCCACTATCACCACTGGACAGATCCTCCAAACAGAAAAATAGCAAAGAAATAAGAGCTCTAAATGAAAAATTAGAAGATTTAGGGCTAAGAGACTTATATAGAGCCCTCCATTCCCAGAAAGTAGAATATACATTTTTCTCAAACCCACATGGAACCTTCTCCAGAATAGACCATGTATTAGGATACAAAGCCAACTTATATAAGACCACAAAGGTAAGGATCATTAGAAGTACCCTTTCAGATCACTATGCAACAGAGCTTATAATTGATGTCAAGAAGAAGCAATGGAGGAAAACTAATACCTGGAGATTAAACAACATGCTGCTTAACAACAGCTGGATCAAAGAACAACTCAAGGAAGAAATAAAAAGATTCCTTGAGACGAATGACAATGAAGAGACAACATGTCAAAATTTATGGGACACAGCAAAACGGTAATTAGGGGGAAACTCATAGCAATACAGGCCTATGTCAAGAAACAGGAAAATAACAAAACCAACAGTTTAAAAGATCACCTCAAAGAATTGGAACAACAGCAACAGAGAAATCCAACCACGTCCAGAAGGCAAGAAATAATAAAAACCAGAGCAGAAATAAACAACATAGAAACTAAGAAAACAATACAAAAAATTAATGAGACCAGGAGTTGGTTTTTCGAAAAAAGAAACAAGATAGACAAGCCATTGGCTAAACTCACCAAAAAAAAGAGGAAAAACACCCAAATCACTAGGATCACGAATGAAAAGGGAGAGATTACAACAGAACCCCAAGAAATACAACATATCATGAGATCATATTATGAACAACTTTATTCAACTAGGCTAGAGAACCCACTAGAAATCGACAGATTCTTGGACAAACACCCTCTTCCAAGACTGGAAAAGGAAGATCTAGAAAGTTTAAACAGTCCAATCACTTCAGAGGAAATTGAAGATGTAATTAAAAAACTCCCTAAGAACAAATGCCCAGGCCCAGATGGATTTACAGGTGAATTCTATGAAACATTTCAAGAAGACTTATTACCACTCTTCCATAGGCTTTTCCAAACCATAGAAAAAACAGGAATCCTACCCAACTCCTTTTATGAGGCTAATATCACACTCATTCGCAAAGAAGGCAAAGACACCACCAAAAAAGAAAACTACAGACCAATCTCACTAATGAACATAGATGCAAAGATACTCAACAAAATCTTAGCAAACCGAATCCAACACTTCATCAAAAAGATCATACATCACGATCAAGTGGGATTCATACCAGGAATGCAAGGTTGGTTCAACATACGCAAATCAATAAACATGATACATCACATCAACAACATGAAAGACAAAAACCACATGATCATATCAATCGATGCCGAGAAGGCGTTTGACAAAATCCAACATCCTTTCATGTTAAAGACACTCAGCAAAATAGGGTTAGAAGGTACCTTCCTTAAGATAGTTACAGCTATTTATGAAAAGCCTACAGCCAACATTATACTTAATGGTGAGAAACTAGAAGCATTCCCACTAAGGTCAGGAACTAGGCAAGGCTGTCCACTCTCTCCACTCTTATTCAATATAACCTTAGAAGTCATAGCAATAGCAATCCGACAAGAGAAGGGAATCAAAGGAATTCAAGTAGGGAAAGAGGAACACAAGCTAGCTCTATTTGCCAACGATATGATGATATACATCAAAAACGCTAAAGAGTCCACAGAAAAACTTCTAGAAACAATCAACCAATACAGCAAAGTGGCTGGATACAAAGTCAATACACAAAATACAGTAGCGTTTTTATATACAAACAATGAAGTTGAGGAGAGAGAGATTAAAAATACAATCCCATTTAAGATAGTATCAAAAAATATCAAATATCTAGTTATCAACCTTACAAGAGAAGTGAAAGACCTATACCAGGGAAACTTCAAAACACTTCAGAAAGAAATTGAAGACGATCTAAAGAAATGGAAGAACATCCCATCCTCATGGATAGGTAGAATTAACATAGTCAAAATGACTATCTTACCCAAACTGCTATATAGATTTAATGCAATCCCTATCCAAATCCAGGCACAATTCTTTAAAGAAATAGAACAATCAATTACAAAATTTATCTGGAACCACAAAAGACCCAGGATAGCCAAACACATACTGAAAAATGAGAAGTTGGGAGGCATCTCCTTACCTAACTTGAAACTATACTATAATGCCATAGTAATTAAAACAGCATGGTACTGGAACAGAGACAGGACCTCAGACCAGTGGATCAGAACAGAATTCCCAGACATAAACCCCCAGATATACAGCCAACTAATATTTGATAAAAGAGGCAAGAATATGAAATGGAACAAAGAAAGCCTATTCAACAAATAGTGTTGGTACAACTGAAAACTCACATGTACGAAAGTGAAAATCGACCCATATCTCACTCCTTATACAAAAGTCAACTCAAAATGGATTAAAGACCTGGAAATCAGACCTGAATCTATAAAGTTTATCGAGAATAAAATAGGCAGAACACTCGAAGACCTTTATATCAAAAGGGTCTTTGAGAATGGAGCACCAATGGCAAGAACGTTAGCATCAAATATAAACAAATGGGACTACATCAAACTAAAAAGCTTCTGCATGGCAAAAGAAACCCTACTTAACGCAAGAAGACAGCTAACAGAATGGGAAAAAATCTTTTCACTTGATATATCAGATAAAGGGCTGATATCTAGAACATACAAAGCGCTCAGAAAGCTGAGCCCCTCAAAACCAAATAAAGCCATAAAAAATGGGGAGATGAAATGAATAGACACTTCTCTGAGGAAGACAGAAGGATGGCCAACAAACACATGAAAACATGCTCACCTTCACTCATCATCAGGGAGATCCAAATCAAGACAACAATGAGATACCACGTCACACCATTGAGGTTGGCTCACATCAAAAATAATGGAAACAACCTTTGTTGGCGAGGAAGCGGTATGAAAGGAACTCTCATCCACTGCTGGTAGGAATGCCCCCTAGTCCAACATCTATGGAGAAAAGTCTGGAGAGTGCTCAAAGAACTCAGAATTGAGCTGCCATTTGACCCAGCAATTGCTCTCCTAGGCATATACCCCCAAGATGGAAGGACATTCATTCCAAAATACGTATGCACCCCACTATTTATTGCAGCAATCAGTATAATAGCCAAATCTTGGAACCAACCTCGATGTCCAACAACAGATGAATGGATCATTAAGATGTGGTATATATATACAATGGAATATTACATGGCAGTTAGAAATGATACAATCACAGACTTTGCAGCAACGTGGATGGACCTAGATCATGTTATGTTAAACGAAGTAAGTCAGAAGACAAAAGAAAAATACAGAATGGTAGCACTATTCTGAAACACCTAGAACACATATTTTATACACAACTAATACTTAACAATCAAATAACAGGGTTTAACAAGGTAGAAACTCCGAACACTGTAATAGTCAACATATACGTGGGAGCAGTGTCCAAAATACATGAAAAAGGAATAATGCAAAATTTTGATTACACAATATACCATAAAGAAAACAATAACAACAGAAATGGCAGCATAGAGAGAACAGGTAGGTAATCAGACTTCTACAACAAAGGCCCACAATAATCCCTTGGAGTTTGTATACAGGAACACAAGTATAGAACACCAAGGGAAATCACGGACTGCAATGGCAACATACCATAACACTACCTTTTAATGCCTTTATCTTACTATATTTTAAATAACCTCTCAGCTTTTCTGTCCACAGGCGCTCTTGGATACAAAGGGCGGACAAACTAAGGTGGCAATTCGGGATACCACACGGGATACCATACCTTGCATGCACTACGAGATGGCCACGAGAAAACTCTTTAACATACACTTCATCTCTAGGTAATATCTCCATTTAGGAATTGAAGCACGTGATCATTCAGATCATCGAAGCAGTACCTGAGACATACAGACTTAAACCACAGGCTCTATTCTTCGAACACTTTTAATCAAACCAGCATTCCCTTGCTATTCTCTCTTCTTACTACTTTTCTTTTCTTTTCTTTTCTTTTCTTTTCTTTTCTTTTCTTTTTCTCTATTCTGCTCATTACTTTTTTCCCTTTCTCTTCCCCTTTTCTCTCTAAGGTATTTTCTCTTTTCTCTTCCTTCATACCCTTCCCATATACCTTCCCCTTTCTCCCCTCCTGAAATCCAACTATCCCTTTACGCCTCAATCCCATCCAGATCTTCCACCATATTAAAATTTTTCACCCTCAGTCCTTATTCTATTAGGCATCAAGATCGACCTCCTACTCAACGAACCAGTACCCTGCACCCAGGCGAGGGGACACCCAGATAAACCCACACCTCGTCTCCTGAAAGAAAAGACAGCCAACTCCCCTGTGGACTCATGCTGCGAGGCCCTCCCTACTAACTCTCCCTAACGCGGACTGTTCCTTGAAACTGGGCCTAGGTCCAAAAGTATCCCCAATGCAAGAACTCTTCCAAGACCTCCCTGCCGCAAATTTTAATAATCTGAAGAAGGTCAGGGGATGTGTTAGGAAGATGCCTGGGAACCCACACACCACAAGAAAAACCCAAAAGACAATGGGAAAAATTGTACTTCCAACATAGGCATAAAACCTGTAATACACCACCTCTTACCTGCTCTCCCCAAATGTAATTTAGTCCTCTGCACCACTTTGGTTCCTTAAAAACTTCGCTAACTTATTTTATTTTTATTTATTTTTTTGTTTTGTTTTGTTTTTTTGTTTTGTTTTTGTTTTGTTTTTGTTTTGTTTTGTTTTTAATTTATTTATTTATCTTTTTTAAATGATTGTCCTACATATATATTGGTGAGCACATACTTTTTTAATACCCTTTTTTTTTTTCTCCCTCGTTTTTGGGTATGTGACCTGTTTCGGTTATCCCATCAATCCACCCACAAATATACAGACATTATAATGTAGCACCACTTCCCCCTGCAAAGGCACACTAAGTAAAGGGGAAATCTTACATATATAAAAAAAAAAAAGAGCTCCTATCTACTAGAGATAGGAACTCATAGTTGTTTACAATATGGGGATATCTCCTGCCTTGAAAATATGTCATGTGGAATCAACTTAGACCTCAGGTGATTAGATACCATTCATTCAGCCTTGAACCCTTGAGCCCCGACATAGAAACGGCACAGCTCTTCACAACAGCTGCAGGAAACAAACTTTATCCGGGACAGCCTTGATACGGCGGGACTAACAACAAGGCCCAGCTCTAACATGTTATCCTGACAACGAGGAAAATGCGAACATCTAGACCTTAGAGCAGATTAGCCTACCTTACCAACTAATGACAAGACAAAACCAGAAGTCTTGGCACCCTTTGCTTAGTCCAAAAACCAAGATCGGGATTTGCAGATGACTGGCTGCAAGAACCACGACCAGACTGTATACATCTTGGGATAAATAAAAAAGCCCTAGTTTAGGGCTTGAACTATGACCTGCACAATAATCATGATCCCCAGTCCCAAAAGGTCCGGCAGAGATAATTGTAACGGAATGGGGCTTTTGGAAGCACAGAGAAAGACGCTATCCTAGGTGCCACCCTAGGTTCAGTGCAAAGACCAAGATCACCAACCATAGAAGATGGATTAAAATGATACTGAGGTAACAGAATCTCTAGAACCACAAAGACTGACTTCATCATAAGTCCCACCTCAGGATCTGTGCAGATACTGAGACCTCTAAACATAGAGCAGAAGTCTTCCACACACCAAGAAAAAAACAAAAAAACAAAAAACACCATCGGGAAAGTAAAGGATCCTGATCATGAGCAAAGTCTAGAGTTGATCCCATGACAGTATGCTCCAAGGACAGAGAAACCCCATATCTCTTAGGCCAAGTGAATTCCTTTTCGAATGACCCCAACATTTACTGTGCCAGGGCAGGAGGGAAAAAACAAATACAAAAAGCACAAAATCTTGGTTATTTTTTATATAAATATATATATTACCTTTATTTACTATTGTTATTATTATTTTTGATTTATTTATCTATTTTGGTAGATTTTTTTGTTTGGGTGCGATTATTGAAAGTGTTGTCCCCAATTATATTTATTTTTTTTCTTTCTCCCTTTCTTCTTTGTCGTTATGTGCTATACCATGTTTCTTAATTCAAGATTCAAGACCATGGCGTGATTTTTGTTTGTTTGTTTTAGTTTTTGGTTTTTTTTTGGTTTGTTTGTTTTGTCTGTTCTTTGAGGTGCTTATCGATATAGCTGGAGCCCTCAATTCATGGGAGGACTGCGGTGGTTTGTCTCTAAGGAGGCGAGATTGGGGAACAGGTGACTGGGCTGCTAGAGCAGTTCACATGATCTGTGGTGGTTATTCATTGAAAATGTACCTCATTATATCTGCTTTTGCTTTTCTTGGGCAGCCCTGTTAGCCAACCCACCAGCTGTTAAGCAGTTTACAAGTAAATGTAATTTAAAAAAAAAAAAGATACACAGATGAATTTTTCTTCTTAGATTTTAAGTATACAAATAAAAGCATATACATATTACTTTTTTATTATTTTGGGTTGGGCTGAATCACACCTGGAAGTATTAATGGGTTAAACCTGATTTCCTGTTCAGAGGCCTCTCTTTGTGATGTTGTGACCATTTGTACAGCTCAATTGAAGCTGAGTTACCTCCCACTTAAATTCCTTAACTCTAAACAATCTCTCCAGGCCTGCTTTTACTTTTAAAATAATAAACTAGAGTCTGATCAGGAAAAAACAATTACTTTATTATGCACTATAGATGATAGACTGTGTATTGGCATAAAAGCTGAAGAAGAGCCAATTGACTTGATGAAGAAATATTAGTAAAGAAGTCTGAAAATTTTCAGGCTACGAGTGTTAGAGCTGAACCAATTCAGAGATAAGGAATTTATCAATTAAAGTTTTATTAAAGATTAAGCTTTATTTGGGATAAAGCTCCACCTAGTGGTTCTTAACATGCTGACTGCTAAAGTGAAGTTCTCTCTTGAAACACAACTTCAGGTACTTCATTTCTGTTCATCCTCACCCCCTCATCATTTCCCCCTCTTATTTTTACCAAGCTTGGCACTTGAGCTAGAGTTCTTTTTTGTCTCATCCCCCTGAGTCAGAAATCCTTGCATGCTATTCTTGTGTCTGGGTTAATGACAGACATGTCGTAGAATAAATCACTTAGAAAGCTAAAGGGTCAGGCTCTACTGGGCAGGAATCAAATGATTCTTAAAGGCAGATGGAGGCAGGTAGACAGATAGTGGAAGGAGCTTAGTCTCCCAGGACACTCAGGATTGGTCTTAGTTCCCCTGGTTTCCATCCCCTGGTTTTATAGCCTGGTTCATGTAATCAGATGCCTGAAGGACAATTTCTCAAGGGCATCTTCTATCTCAGAGATATTATGGTCCAAAGGCATGTCATAGGAAAAAAAAAAAACTTTAGATTTTAAATTTTCATTTTTCATTGGGGCCTTTTTATTATCTCTCTCTTTATCTTTCTCTCTTCTCCTTCTCTCTCTTTGAATTTCTTCTCTCTCTCTCCTCTGTCTGTCTTTCTCTCTCACCTAGTCATATGTCTAGCTTGGGATCCATGAGAAGAAAATCATACCCAATCTGTGTGAAAAGCTCCAGTTATCACACCAAGTGATGCCACTGCCCTCTTTGCAGGACCTAATCGCATGGCACATTCTTTGGGCAGAATGTTTCTTGGAACAGGCACCTAAGAGTGAGGAACAATAATATTTAAAATGAGCATGCACAGTGGGACAGTGAGGGACTCTAATTTTAGTCTATCAAACTAATAAATAATCATTTTTCAATCATGGTTGACAGAGGCCAGGGTGTAGAGAAATGGGCCAGCTGACAGGAATGTTAATAGACTGATCTTTTGGGAGGAAATTGACAGTATATGAAGAATATATATAAAAATGATTGCTACCTTTTCCTTGGAATTTTAACCACAGGGTCAGACATGGAGACAGTTAGTTTTGTAGTCTTCCATTAAATTGGAAAAATACAAACCTGAGTGTGACCTAAATAATGAGCTTTTGAGAGAGATTTAATAAGCTGGTATTCAGGTGTTAATTTTGCAGTTGTAAGCTTTTCTGCAGTTAGAATAATAGATGAAAATCTAGTACACAATTAAATGGGCTCCAGTAGGAAGAAGACTCTTCCTCTGTCATAGAAAAATTCTATATTAAATTACACATTCAAATTATGCATGTAACTACTGGGAAGAAATTTTTTCTTGGGGAAAACCTATGTATTTCTTTTTTTAAGCAGTGCAGTTCACTTGGAAAAGGCACATAAAATTCTCAATCACCTATCATTTTAGTGGAATACTATTAGTTCTATGCTCGCTAATAAACACTTACCTATATATTTCCTAAGCATCTATAAGTTTTATTCTGTACCATCAGAACCCAGAGGTGGACAAAGGATCTCTACAGGAGAAATAGAGGACTGAGAATCCTCATAAGCAAGGGGGGAGGCCACTCAAAATGTTCTGAGTAGGAGAAGCTCTGGGCCCTCAAATTATAAGATCGCATGCCCCCACTTCATTTCATTTGCTGAATGCACCTTCTCCATTATTCTTAAAAATGGTTTCGTTGTTGTTGTTTTCATTTTTTTTGCACTCTACCTTGTTTTTATTTCAGGACCGTGGTTATTATGCGGTGCTTGTCTTTATTGCTGTACTGCTCATTGGATTTTTTGTTTGATTTTTCTTTTTGTATTGTGGTGTTTCTCTTCCTTTTTCCCTTTTTTTCCCCTCCAACTGATGTTGAGAGCCTCTAAAGACTCCGCCCATTTTCGGCTTGTTTGATTTTTTTATCTCATTTTATTGCTTTTCTTTTCTTCAAACAGAACCACATAACTTGAACCATCTTGCTCCGCCCCTCAAATTGAGGGGGAAATAATGGAGGGTACAAGATCAAACAGTTGTATGATCACTAAGTAGTAATAAAAAGATCGGATTTAAACACCAAATCCAAAGCCAACAACAAAAGAATCGATCCCAATCTACAACAAGCTAGACACAGAGGGGACCACTTATACTAGCAGCCCGGGGGGGTAAGGGCGGGGAATATGGAATGCAAGCTGGGAACAGGGGTGGAGGGAGGATAACTTTGGTGATGGGAATCCCCTGATTCAATGTTAATATATACCTAAAATATTACTGTGAAAAATATGTAATCCACTTTGGTCAAAATAAAAAAAAATGCTTTAAATAAAAAAAAAAAATGCCTCGAATTTGGGTTTAGTAGCAGCTAGCTAGCTGATACCGCCAGACTGTCTGGTTAGGGCAGTCCAGGGCAGGACTACATTACTGCTGAAGTCCACATGAGGGCGCACTCTCGTCAGGAATCAATCTTTTAGGCGCTTCTTGAATTCGTTTTTACAGTGACTTTGGAACAACTTTGTCCAACTAACTGTTCAGGTAACTCGTCCACATTGACTTAATCTCTCACAATTATCACACACACACACAAACACACTTCTGTATAATCTTTATGTAGATAAAAAAAAGAAAGATTGGGTACAAGATGTGAAAATCAATTGCCTAAAGAAAACAGAAAAATAAATGCACTTAAATATTGCGGCCAGTGAGTAGAACCTATCTGGTCCCACAAGTCCACATGAGGGCAGAACCAGGAATAAGCACTGAGCATCACTAGGTGTGGCCTTCAAACAAAGAAACAAAAACCTGGACTCGTGTATACTTGTTTTATCAACCTGGGTTCTAGAATGAACAGAAACAGAGATGTGTCACAGGAATAAACAGCAGGGCAGCCTCATGGATAGGCAACTATACAGTCATGTAAAAGTCTGGGCTGTATGATGGTTAATTTAGGTTTCAACATGACTGGGTCACAAAATATTCAGATATCTAGTTAAACAACGTTCTGAACGTGTTGGTGAGGTTGCTACTAGAAAAAAAAATCAGCATTTAAATCAATGGATTGAGATCACTAAGAAGAGTTTTCAAGATGAATTCAGGACCTCTAATTCATTGAAAGCCTGAGCAGAACTGAGACTGAGAGGAAAAAAGCATTTTGCACTCTGAGGAATCTCTTGTTCTTTCTTAATCACTATATCTCTCTTATTCTTTGTTCTCTCCCTTTAAATTTTTCTAAGTAAATTTAATTCAATAAAAACTACTTTGCTTCACAAAATCAAAAAAGAAAAGGAAGAGAAAGGGGAACTTGGAAAATTCTAGTTAGAAAGTTTTCTATTTGAGGATTGGATGACATAGTCTTATCTGAATCTGCCTTCAATGTTAGAAGCAGACTACTGAGACTCATCCTGAGCCTCTATATTTGGTAAGAACAAGAGGGAGAGAGAGAGAGAGAGAGAGAGAGAGAGAGAGAGAGAGAGAGAGAGAGAGAGAGAGAGAGAGAGAGAGAGTGAGAGAGAGAGAGAGAAAATCTTGCTAATTCTATTTATCTGGGAAACTTTGAGCCTTATATAAAGATTGGCACTACTTGTTACCATCTTAAAATTATTAACAATTTATCTTTGAGTTTGTGGTTTCTAAGTAAAATCTCAAAAATCAGGAAGCATGTTTGTTAACAGAGAAAACACTCTCCCATGCTGTCCCACCTGAACTTTGTCAGTGTTCCATGACTTCAGAATTGCAATGGACATGAGTCTGGAGAGCCATAGGAAATTCAATGTAACTGCTAATAATCAGGAAGAAATTTGCTTTAAGCACAAACATGAACCAAGAATCTGTCATATCCTTTCTTACTCCTTCCACTTCCCTACCTGAGTTCACCATTTATGCTAACAATGATTGAAATAGAAGACAAGGTAGACAGGATACTCCACTTGCACGTGAGCCTGCATTTTCTTCTTTATCTGCACTAATTCATCAAAAAGGAGAGTTAGGTGTGTCCTGTGAAGTGAATAATGTGGAAGAATGTGCTATAAAGGCAAAATAAAATACGTGAAGAAGAAATTATTGTATATTTTTGTGCAAAATTTCCAGTCAGGAATAAAAAATGCATGCACAATTAGCAAATTAGGTACTATTAATCATATAATTCTTATATTCTGTGTGCATGCTGAATGCTTCTACATTCAAAAGGGACATTGCACATCACATAGGTTGCTGGTAGAATTTATACTAGTAATATTGAACTTTGGTTTTCCTCTAATTTAGAGTGACATTAAAAGAAAACCAAAAAAAAAATAAGAAAACCATAAAAGAAAAGAAAACCATAATGGCAACTTGAGAGAGAAACTATAGAAAATAGGGAATATACTTGAGTGAGTCTAATACATTTATTAAAAATAATTTGGGGGAGGTGCTTTGGGACCATACCTAGAAATGCTTAGTGTCAAACAAGGTCAGAAAGTGCCTTAACGCATGCTCATTTTTTTGTATGTTTGTTTGTTTTTTGAGTCACACCTGGCAGCGCTCAGGGGTTACTCCTGACTATATGCTCAGAAATCACTCCTGGCAGGCTCAAGGGACCATATGGGATGCCAAGATTCGAACCACCGTCCTTCTGCATGCAAGGAAAAAGCCCTACCTCCATGTATCTCTCCGGCCCCCAATGCTCATATTTTAAGAGCACTTTTTGGTGCATTTTTTGAAGAAGGTGCCCTCCATTTCCATTTGTACCAAGCCAATTATTAAATGAATTTATTCAAACAGCAAGAACATTTGGGAAGTACTATTTGAGTCTTCTCCATTCATAAATGTAAAAACATTTGGTGAGCTGATATGAAATTTTGCTGATATGAAACTTTCTAGTACATGGACCCTAACGCTTGGCTATTTGATTTAGCCCCAGATCTGTGTAGCCCTAATACCATTATGTCAGAAAAACACCACTTTCTCTCTCAGAAATGACCCTGAGTCCAGAAACCCAGCCAGTCTGCCATTCTCTTAAAGCTGATTCTGAGGGCATGGGCAGACTTTATAAATTTTTCAAAGAAAATCCTAGAAAAATCTGCCCCCAGCACACCCAATAAAATGTGTTTAGTCATGTGAACTCTCGTACATGGCCCACCGAAAACCTCTCATTATAGCTGACACAATGCATGAATTCCCCACCCAGCCTGGAGCTCTGGCCTGGAATCTCAGCCTTTCTCACTGCATTGTGCCCAGAAGGATTCCTTGAAATACAGAGAAGGAGGAGGGGCTGTTCTAGCCATGAGCATGAGGATGTTGTCCATAGTGAGGTTCACTGGGGCTGAGTTTTCCCACAGTTCTTCGCTCAGACTTTTGTTTCAATCTCCTGGCTTTGTATCTGAAGGTCACTTCCAAGGTTAACCTGTTTTGGGTATCTGGGATGGTGGAAAAGAAAGTTGCTTATGCTAAGGAGAGAGAGGGCTAGAAATACAGAAAGTGAGCTGAGTTGGACAAATTTGAGCTTTCAGGGCAGGAAAGCAGGGGCTGAAAGAGATATAAGCTTAAAAAACGCTCTAGGTGGTCAAGGTTTGGGAAAAGATTTTCCCTGAGGCTGGAGCAGTGGCACAAGCAGTAGGGCATTTGCCTTGCACAGGCTGACCTAGGACAGACAGCGGTTCGGTCCCCTGGCATCCCATATGGTCCCCATGCCAGGAGTGATTTCTGAGTGCATCGCCAGGAGTAATCCCTGAGTGTCACGGGGTGTGGCCCACCTCCCCCAAAGATCTACTCTAATATTACTTCTACTCCCAGACTGATAACTCAATTAATAACTCAATCCCTAAAAAAATCTGTTTGTTCATACTTAAAACTTATTGCTCACCCTCTCTTTCCATCTCCCTGTCTCACCATTTTCCTTATTCTGCTCGTGGTCAGATTAGGACATCAAGGAGAAATCATACATTGTCAGGTCAGACTGGTTTCGGCCTTGAGTTCCAAAGGCAGCCCCAACTCAGGCCAACAGGACTCACTGTGTTCCAGACTAGAAAGAGAGATGTCACTGCCAAACTCAACTTTAAGCTGACAGTCACAATGATATTCATCCTAACAGCCAGCCTGGTGTTGCCATTGAACTTTATTTCCAATATGAACCTTGTAGGCACTGTTTTTCTGTTCATTTTTTGTTTTGTTTTTAAAGCAGCACATTTTCCTCAATGCTTATGACCTTATTGTCCTATTGAAAAAAAACTTAGATACAGGCTTTCATTCTGGATTTGCCTCTCTCCTACTGTAAAAACTCAGAGCCTTCGATCTGTCATAATGCTTTGGAAAGTTGTGAGTATTGAATGAATTAGAATTTTATTTTTTATTCATATTTTTATTTAAGTACCATGATTACAAAGATGTTTGTAGTTGGGTTTCAGTTATAGAAAAGAACACACCCCTTAACCAGTGCAACCAAAAAATGCCCCCCATTTAAATTTGAATTTGTGGAATAAGAGATCTTGAACTTCTTAAACTATATTCCAGATAATTCTGAACACTGAAAAAATTCCGAAAGTAAAGTAACCACATAAATAAATAGAAAGCTTTAAGAGGGGTCCAGAGATTAGTTCAGTGTGAGGGTGCCTTCCTTACTTGTCACCAGCCTGTATTTAATATCTGGAACCACATATAATTACCAGAGCTATCAGGGGTGATACCTTAGTACTATCTAGTATGGCTCAATCCCTCCCTCATTAATAAAAATAATTACTATTTTAAACACATTTTTAAAATGGAGGTTCCAGAGAGAAAAAAATAATTTCTTAATTAGATCCTTATTGTCCATAAATGTCTACTATGGAACAATACTATACAGTAGGAAAAGCCATTGATTTTCTATAAATCTTTACCATAAGTAAAGAAGACATGCCAGAAGGGTCTTGATAATAACAGTTTAAAGGGTATTGCAGGAGCTCAGAGGTGAAAATGTATGTGGGGGGTGTGATCTAAAACTTTTCAGCTGACTCAAAAGTACAAAACCTGTTCCT
Organism: Suncus etruscus; assembly: GCF_024139225.1. Lineage (NCBI taxonomy): Eukaryota > Metazoa > Chordata > Mammalia > Eulipotyphla > Soricidae > Suncus > Suncus etruscus. The sequence goes on from NC_064857.1 coordinate 44,225,954, forward strand.
AGTTATCTGCTACACCGTAGCTATGTAGACTTATACAGGCTTTTACCTTTCCAGCATTAGCTTCTGCATTTGTAAAGGCAAAGGATAGATTTATGAATGTCTATTTTACAAATGAACTTAGGAATAGTGTATCAGAATCTTGTAGGGATGCTCTTGAGAGCAGATGAGTGGAGTCTACCTGAAGACCTTAAGCTAAAATCCTGGGGTGCATCAGGCATGACTAAAATCTATTAAACTTGAAGTGAATTGTGTAAGGTAACTAAGGCCTTTTATAGCTTTTATATTTTAGGACATTTTCCTAAAGACTTCCTAGTAGTGATAAAAATGAAAGTTCATAATAATGCATTTTTATTTTATGATTTATATATGGGGATGCTTCTAATTACTAATGTGCTCTATCATAATAAATATCCAGAAATACGTAAGAATAACAATAAATACCTCTAAGCCAATGTTATAATGTCTACGACACTCTTTTTTCACCTTTATTCTATGGATTGCTATCTATGTGCCCATGATAGAGTGAACTCTAGGGATTGGAGAGATAGCATGGAAACAGGGCATTTGTCTCGCATGCAGAAGGATGGTGGTTTGAATCACAACATCCCATTTGGTCTCCCGAGCCTGCCAGGAGCAATTTCTGAGTGTAAAGCCAGGAGTAATCCCTGACCACTGCCAGGTATGACCCAAAATCCCCCCCAAAATAAAGAAAGAAGTAGTGAATGTGATAACGCTGTGTCCATATAGGTTAATTAGTAGGAACAGATGTATCATTGTAATGGAAATGTTGATCATTTTGAATATTGCATATATGGAGATAGATAAGACAACTTACAGATTTTCTCTGTATTCAACTATGAACCAAACTAAATGTTTGAAATTTAAACACAAAATATAATACAAATACATTAATATAAAACATGCAATTTTAAATATACAAGAATATTAATATACCCAAATTTGGTCACATTAAAAGAAGGGTTCAAATTAAATAAAAGTCACATTTAAATTGTATAAATAACACAAGTAGAGGGAAAGACACTGACCCCACATTTTATGCCATTGAATAATGCCACAGAAAAAATTTCTTTTTCCTCTATGAGTCAGGTAATGTTTGAAGAAGCAAACCTAACCCAAAATCCAAAGAGAGAAAATTTCAGGGTCCTAGTCTTAGAGCATGAACTGGGTTAAAGTGGCGACAAAGTTACCCATTGAATTATCTTTCAGTTGTGCCACCAAGGTTTACCTGCTTCTTCTCTCTGTCTATATTCAGCTTCTCCTTCTTTCAAACCATACATAGAGGTTTCTTATAAGACTATAAGATCATCACAAACTTGTTTGAGCAACTGTTCAGATCTCCTGATTGTGGCTAGTTTTACATAAAAGATCTCATTTGCCAAATATATGTAGTTACCCTTGAACTTCATTGCTGAACTCAAGTCGCAGGCTGTGTAGTGTTATATCCAGAGGTGACAAAGTTATATTGTTCAAGATTAACAGCCAAATAAGTGGCAGGACAGAGATTCATAGTGAAATCGCTCAACTATATTTATTTTTCAATGGAATAGTGTTCTGACTTCAGGGCTCTCCTCTGACTACTGATGGGGCCTTCTTGCTATCCTTGGAACCAAAAGAAGAGCCCTTAGAACCCATTTGTTGTCTAAGCAGCGAAAACTAGTTCAAGGTCCAAAACCTCTTATCTGACTTCCTTTAATTCTGGAAATATCTGTCAGAATCTTCCCATTCCCTCTAAAGGTGGGTGAAAACAAAGCTAGGTTAGGCATGTAAGCACAAGCAGTTTGTCAGTATAATTGATAGTGCCAAACCAGAGAGCCAAGGCAATGGATGTTTGCTGAACAGATGGGGGAGGACATATAATCCCTATAATATAGAAGAAACATATAATTTAGGAAAGTGGAATTGTTTTTCTTGAATAACAGGGACAGATGATGCCACTTTATATAGCCGGGACAGTTTCGGGAAGTTCAGTCACTATTTTCCTTTTTGGTATTGGAACTTCATGCTCTGAAGCTATCTACTTTAGGATAGGAATCCAACAAGATTACCCTCATTGACTCCTTGTCCCAGTCTTTTCAACCTCCTTGCTGTTCTTAGGGAATGACTACAGGGAAGTCATTTGACTCCTTGTTATTGGTATACCAAACAAATTTCAAACAACACTCCAAGTTGTTTTCTCTTTCTATTTATTTATTTATTTATTTATTTATTTATTTATTTATTTATTTATTTATTTATTTATTTAGGCTTTTTGGGCCACACTTGGTGACCCTTGGGGTTACTCCTGGCTATGTGTTCAGAAATCCTCCTAGCTTGGGGGACCATATGGGATGCCAGGGAATTGAGCCATGGTCCCTCCTAGGACCATGTCTTACCTCTAGCGCCACCGCTCGGGCCCCTGTTTTCTCATTTTTATGCTAAAAAAGTTTTCTTTTTAGATTCATTTATTCATTCATTCTAAGTATATTTATGTAGTTTCTCTCCAAATCATCCAAGAAATAATCACGTGGACTTATACATATTCTAATAAGCTATGTAAATATTGAGCAGTAGTAGACAGTATATACATGCAATGCAAACTTTCCCTTCTTTCTGAAAACACAAATTTATGAATCTGCACTATGTCTCCAAAACCCCTTTTCATTTTTGTCCTTCACTTAGAAGGAATAAGCCCAGTGATTTTGGTTGGATTCAAACACTTATGGATATGCAAGAAAAAATTTATCTATGAAGATTCAAGTTATGTGGATCTTTTGCTAAACTTTTAGATGGTTTGTAATTTTAGAAATTTTAGAATGCACACAAACACACATAAACACATAAAAATCTATGTGGACCAGAATGAGATATATAAATATGTCCATTAAATATATATAAATATAAATGTGAACATTTATATCCAACTGAGAAACTCTAAGGAAATTGCAACCTTCTATTATACTGATTTGGTGATTCTTTGCTTTATGTCATATCTGACATACCAGATATTTAATATTTGTGAAACAAAGGAACAAAATGAATTACAAGATGACATTAACAGAATAAGGTAAATTTAAGTGAACTGACATGGCTTTGTATCTTAGTTATTGCGTTAGTTAAAGTTTTCATCTTAAAGGATGTGTAATGTGGAATTTTATAAATTTTATATTTTATATATTTATAAATGTAAATATATGTATTATACTTAAATGTTTATATTTTATAAATTTTATAAAGTAGCATGTGCCTATACAGGATGAAACATCATTAAAGAAATAGGGAATTCTGGGAAAACTACAAAAGTATCTCTTCAACAATCAGTTTTAAAAAGTGAGGCTTCTTGTTATATTAATCTGCTTAATCATTTTCTCACTTAGCACTAATGCATGTATATTTGTGTAGGGCAAGGAACATAGTCTTATGTTGTCATGAGTTGAATTACCATTGATGATTGGACATTGGCTATTACCAATTTTTGCATTTATAAGCAATGGTAGTTTGAGATTCCATTGAAATATGTCTGCAGTTTGATGATGCACTCTTAGACTTACAATTTTTGTCACACTGCTGATATTGATTTTGATGCTCCTTGATCTGAATCGTTATTCTAACTTGGAAATAGTAGTAAGTTACCTCAGTTTGCCAACTAAGAGGATGAAAACTTAAAGAGACATCTATGAATCGGGCACATTACCATGGGTGCATTATAGACTTAGTAGAAGATTCTGCAGAAGGGTGTGGTTATTGATGCTGATATGACTGTCTAAACTTATAGAACATGGCTGAAAATCTATAAGTAGAGCAAAAAAATGAACCAAGGAATTAGTGAAATGACTTTGATAGTCCATTTCTCTCCCAATTCCTTAGATCTGGCAAACAACAAATTTTCCTTAAAGGGCCTCACCTAATAAGAAATGTGATACTAATATCAGAACATGCCAGCTCTAGAAGGTGATTTTAATATTTACCTTCCCTTAAAAAATATTAGGAGAAAGAAAATATATAAAAATAGAAAGTTGGGTGCAACATTGAAAATATGGACTTAAGTTGGTTAGAGGAAGAGGGTCTGCAGAGATTTTTTTTGAAGCAGCATTAAGTACTCATCTTTTAATATTTGAAAAGTCCAGGGTTGCCAACATTGCTCCATTCCAGCACCCTGCGGTGACTCCCTGAAAAATGCCTAGCCTGCTAGAGAAGTTGTGCATAGCTTGGAACAAATGTTCATCAGGACTTCAAAAAGCCACATGTTGAATTGTTAAATTGTTATTTCTTCATCAGTATTTTGTCTTAACTAGAACATCTCCTCCTTGGAAATGAGTTTAACTTAAGCTTCTCAGCTATTTTATTATTCATCCTAAATGCTAGGAATTGCCATAAACCCATTAGAGACAAATGTTTTATTATTTCAATTATCACTTTAAGTTATTCATTTATTTATTTATTTTCATAGAATTCATATCTAACAGTGATCGGGATCTGGAACAACTCTTGATGAAGTCTACCTGGCTCAGACAGAGAAGGAATAGCACCAGTGCTATATCTGAGAGTGATCATCGGAACATTTTGTGACAGGGATAAAACTAAGGGTCTTGCAGTTGCTAGGCACATATTCTATATGCTGCTCCCTCTAGCTATTTAATACAGCCCCTTCCTCTATTTAGAAGCAGAACTCACTGTGCATATTGCACCTGTGTGTTGAGATGGCAGATGATCAGAACTGTCTTCCAATTTATATTCTTAGGAAGCCCTCAATTAACCTGTGAAAAATAAATTTCCTTTATTTATCAGTGATATTTATTTTAATTAGTAAAAATAAAAATATGAGCAATCAATATATTTCTTATTTGTTGCCAAATTCTTAGCATGGTTTATGTATTGTTAGATAACAAAAATAAAAAGGAGTTAATTTTAAAGACATATAATCTACTTCATTAAAAATGTATGTGTCAGGGCCGGTGAGATAGCACGGAGGCAGGGAGTTTGCCTTGCATGTAGAAGGATAGTGGTTCGAATCCTGATATCTCATCAGGTCTCCTGAGCCTGCCAGGAGAGATTTCTGAGTGCAGAGCCAGGAGTAACCCCTGAGTGCTGCCAGGTGTGACCCAAAAACCAAAAAAAAAAAAAAATTATGTGTCTGGTGGCCGGAGAGAGAGCACAGTGGTAGGGCATTTGCCTTGCATGTAGTTGATCCAGGAAGGTGGTTTTAATCCCAGGATGAGATTATGATCCCTCAAGCCTGCCAGGAGCGACTTCTGAGCACAGAGCCAGGAGTAACCCCTGAGCGCCCGATGAGTGTGACACAAAAACAAACAAACACAAATTTCATATATCTGGAAGCATTAAGATTGTCATTTAAAATAAATTTGAGGGCCAAAACAACAGTGCAGTAGCATGTGACTTGTATGAGATTGACCTGGATTCAATTCCCAATACCCCATATGATCTCCTAAACTTGCCAAAAGTTGTCCCTGATAACATAGTAAGGAATAAACTCATAAATAGAAGGATTTTATACCCCCCAAAAAGGATGAAAAAGAGTAAAAGATTACTTGGGGGGGCTGGGGCTGGAGTGATAGCATAGTGGTAGGGCATTTGCTTTGCACTTTGCTGACCCAGGACAAATGCAGGTTCCATCCCCAACATTCCATAAGGTCCCTGAAACCAGGAGCGATTTCTGAGCGAAGAGCCAGAAGTAACTGCTAAGTGTGACCAGGTGTGGCTCAAAAGTCTTATAAAACAAAACAAACAAAAAAAAAGGATTAATTGTGGGGAGAGAAATCTTGTTGCTTAGCTAATTATTTTGGTAAAATACATTCTTGCATTATAAGTATATATTTTTTGCTTCTATATTTTTTCTGCTTTTGCCAATGACTAAGAAGCAGAATAAAGTCTGTCCCATCACTTGAGCCAAATTTTCCACTACAATTAAATTTTACTCTTCATTTTAAGAGTATTTAAAATCACATGCGACTCTGAATATTCCTATATATATTCACTCTTGTAAATCTCTACTTCAGTTATGTTTCAGATCTTATTTCTGCAATAAGAAGAGAAAGAATTCCGGGGAGAGGTAACCACTGGTGGTTATCCCTTCCCAACCCAAGTGAACCCCGTAGGATGGCCATTGAAGGTGATCACCTGTAGATAACCAGGGTGGGACTGATGATACTACTCTATTCTGTGTCAAAACCCCAGCTTTCATGTAATAAAACCCAATCCAGAACATTTAAGGAACTTTCCCAATGCCCTCAAAATTACTCAGGGCAGAATAAAGATTCTAGGTTCTACCAGAGAAGACAGCCCATGATATGAAGCTTAACACAAGAGTGGTGAGTTTAGTTAGAGAAATAACTACACTAACATCTATCATGACAATAGTAGTGAGTGAGAGAAATAGAATGCCTGTCTTGAAGATAAATGGGGGTGGGGGAGGAAGGAGATGGGGGGCATTGGTGGTGGGATGATTGCACTGATGAAGGGGGTTTCTTTTTATGATTGAAACCCAACTACAAACATGTTTGTAATTGTGATGCCTAAATAAATATCTTGATGAAAAATTAAGTAAACAACAAAACAAAATAGGCTGTTCCTTAGGATATGGCATATGACTCTTGGACCTCTAATCATGCTGTCACCTCATTATCTTTCTGTGACTTCCACATTTTTTTTTTTTTTTGGTTTTTGGGTCAGACCTGGCAGTGCTCAGGGGTTACTCCTGGCTCAATGCTCAGAAATCACTCCTGACAGGCTAGGGGACCATATGGGATGCCGGGATTTGAACAACCATCATTGTGCATGCAAGGCAAACTCCTTACCTCCATGCTATCTCTCCGGCCCAACTTTAACATTTTTTACCATTCTTGAATGTCTAAACAATTCACTCAAATTTGAGTAAAAGACCTTTCAGGGTAGAAATTTCTTGAGTCTTTCACACCTCACCCACATTTCAAATTTCCATCAGTATTGATAATGGCCACTTACTCTTTTCCCCAAATTCAGTTCTCAAATTGAATACTGAACTGGACCCACTGGCACATAATATAATATTTAATACAATTATACTTTCAGCCTCTTTGTTTTTGGTTGGTGATGTTAGGGTGGAGATGACATATGTGGGGGTGCTCAGGCCTACTTCTGGCTCTGTAGAGCTTGAAAGATTGACCATATGTTGCATATGTTCTGGTGATTAAATCACAATTACCTCAAACTCTGTACCAATCTCTAGTCCCAAAAATAAAAATTTTAACTAATCAGTCAGGATTTCTGCAGCTAATACTACTTAGAAAATCTGCATGTTCCCACAAGAAATCTTTTTTGCTTTTCTGTTGACTTTGTTTCACCATCCTTCTGGCTACAAAAACCTTTTTTTTTTTTTCTGGGCCACACCTAGTGATGCTCAGGGGTTACTCCTGGCTATATGCTCAGAAATGGTTCCTGGTTTGGGGAAATATGGGATGCCAGGGGATTGAACCATGGGCCATCTTAGGTCAGACACATGCAAAGCAAGCGCCCTACCGCTCCAGCCCCAAAGCCCTCTATTTTAAATAACAATTTTGATGCTGCCTGATTCATGGATTCTTTAAGGAAGCCAATTGAAAAAAATTAATTGAACTCCATTTTATTTTTATTATCTAACAATGTCATGTTCCACATTACATATAAAAATAAAATAAATAAGGAAATACACTTATTGCAATAACAGATATTAAAGAAACCAGAGATGAAGAAATTGGCCAATTATAAAATGTGAAAAAAAAAGAATTGCAGTTTTCATTAAGTAGAAACTCTGGGAGGAATAAAGAAATGGGGGAGGAGGATGATAAGTCAGAATCACAATTCCCAGGAAAATGTTCTGTCATATTCTCCCAAATTTTAGAAGTGTTGAGTTACCACAGTTCTGACTGTGTGATGTTGTGTGGCATTATTGATCTTAATCATGAAGGTTGTCTGAGTAAATCTAATCTCACTACTGGAGTGAACATATTAAATAAAGGGAAGTTTCACTGACTTATGGCAAAATAGGCAGAAAAAGGAAGGAAAAAGAAAAGAAAAGAAAAAAGGAAAAGAAAAGAAAAAGGGGAGGGGGCGACTTTCTGGCAGCAGAATAAATCAGGCAAAAGCAAATTGTTCCTTTGGAGCTGCTATAGAGAGGAGTGACTTCCCCAAATTGAAACTGCATGAAACCAAGAGATGGTAAGAAAACAGGGGCGACTGGCTTTGAAGTCAAGCAGAAAAGGATGAATGCTCACATAATAGATGAAGTCACTCACTGCCCAAGTGAGTTTAGCAGCAGATTTTTCCTCAGAAATGTTAGAAGGAAACATAACCTTGCCAATACCTTGATTATAGCTTTGTGAAAACATGAACAGATGGTTAATAATAGAGAAGACAGACTTATATTTCCATAAGAAATATTAATTATGACTAGCCATTACCTGGAAGTTGTATTGTATATCGATCTTGGCATTAATTATCACAGAGACAGAATAAATAATAGAAATAAGGGAAAATTATTTCACCTAAGAAAATGATATTTTCTTATAGTTTGTTTAGCACATATTTGTATTTAATGGACTTTTATATGTATTTTTCTGTTTATTTTAATACATCTGGGATAGTAGTAGAATTTGTCATCCAAGCAGACAAAGGGCCCAGAAGGGGGAGAGACTAAGACAGAGTCTTCTAAAATGTTTTTTCCAGAACCTTCTGCTCACTTCCTTCGGCTTCAGAGATTGTCCCTGTAGAGCTGGTGAAAAAATATGACATTTTAGAATCCATGAGTCTATTGATATAAAAGGATTTGGACTGGATGAATGGAGCAAAAAAAATAGGGTTGAGTAGGGATGAGGGACAAATACCAAGCATATAACACATGCACATTATTTTCTAGGCCTTGTTTCTTCAGGGAGAAGGAATTTGAGAGGAAACCTGATTTTTGCAGTAATTCTAGGGTGTCCAAACCCAGATACTTTTTGTTTGTTTGCTTGTTTGTTTGTTTTTTTGGCAGTAACCCCAGGCAGTGCTCAGGGGTTACTCCTGGCTCTGCACTCAGAAATCACTCCTGGCAGAATTGGTAGAACATATGGGATGCCAGAAATCTAACCTGGGTTAATCTTGTACAAGACAAATGCCTTGTGCTATCGCTCCAGCCCCAACCAGATAACTACATTTTTATTCCTTTTTCATGGAAGGCATTACAGAAGATGTAGAGGGATATTGAGGAGTTGAAGTGAACTTATAGTGTGAACTACTTGACCATAGTGAGTAGTCACAAGTCACAATTGGGTGTTTATTAGTCTAAGAATAAGGTGGTTAGGCCCAGTGAAGTCATTCACAGTGGGGAGAAGGATATTCTGATTTGGCGAACCATAGTTCGTCTCAGCCCCTCATCAGATACACTAACATATAGATCACAAGAGTCATCAGATGGCGAATGTTTGGGGGACACCACTGTGTCTACATTTCAATAGTGCCTCCTATACATCTTTTTCTCAAGCCCTCACCACCTAAAGCACTCTGTAGATAATTTATGATCAATTCAAATTCATGTTCCTCTGAAATCTCCCTGTTCCTCCACAACAGAGTCTTCTACCTCATCCCGTCTCTTCCCCATTACCCTACCCCCCTTCTGACCCCCTGCCACATCACCATTGCTGACTTCCCTGGAAATTTCCTGGGCCACAGATGAGCCCCAGTCTGTTTCACCATGAAATTGTATTACCCCAGGTTTTAGGAGCCATTTGAGACTGAGCGTAGGAAAAGCCACATAGATTGAGAGTATAGTGTTCTATCCTTTTTCTGTTTTGTTTTGCTTTGTTTGGGGACCATAGATGTAAAGTGAAGGCCCAAGAGATAGCCAAAACCAACACCCTGTGCTTCCCTGAGCTGTGTGAGTGAGTGAGAGACAGACAGATAGATAGAAGCAGACAGAGAGACTGAGACAAACAGACAGACAGAAAAGGAGTGGGGCCATGTGCCTTGGGAACTCTCTAAGAAGCAAACAGGTTTTATCAGACCCACTGGGCCCCACTGAGCTCTACTGCAGGACTCAGGTTGGCTACAAAGGCTTCTTCTGTGCATACACAGTAGGCACCTGAAAAGCTGGTCAGAGGCAGATGGGACCAGATCCCTCCAAGGGAGATACAAGAGGGGAGATGACCTGCTGACCCATTTCTCCCTCCCAATTATTTCTTTCAGAACACAGAAACACACACACAGACAGACAGACAGACAGACAGCGCACGCACACACACACACACACACACACACACACACACACACACACACACACACACACACACACACACACACACACACACACCACAACCCCAGAGTCCCAACCTTGCAGCAGCTGCAGCCTAGATTAGAGACTGTTGACTATTTGGGGGAGCTCCTTTTCAGACTGGCCTTAGGTAAAAGGCTGCACTGGAGTGTCCTTTCCGCCTTAGGCTGCCTGGGGAGGCCTCTTGACTGCTTGAAGAGGAGCCGGCTGGGTCCACCCAGGCTCCAGCCCGCTCCACGCAGACCCGCACCGGAGCCGGCCCCGGGTCCCAGACCCCGCCCAGCGTCCCGCCCAATGCGCTGGGAATCCCTGCTCTGTCCCTCTAACCCCGGGGGACCACAGCTTTGTTCTTGGGTCAGCAGCAGCAGTGCTGGCTGCGCGGTCGCATGCATTCCTCTAGCCTCCCCCTGGAAGTCCCCCCCCCCCCACTTTTTTTTTTTTTCCTGTTTCTCATACGCATACTAGCCCCGATTTGCAGCTTTAAAGCAAGTTATCTGTTGTAAATTCAGCTCTCTGGCCCGACTCTGGGCTAGTGCCTAGGTTACTGATAGGTCTTGCCTACTTACAGAGTTGGCTAGATTGGGGAGAAGAGCCTGTGGATTGCTGGCAGGGGACCCCCTCCTCCAACCCCCAAAGGGCTGCTTAGAGTTGGTAGTTTCCTGGGTGTCCTCCCGACTTTGCTTCCAGTGGATCTTGAACCTTGCTGAAAGCCAGCCTAGAAACTTCCCCCTGCCAGGTAAGAAGGATTTTCTTTTATCTTTGAAGTTGGAGCTGCAGGAGATTCCTTCCAGGGCCTGAGAAGTTTATCTCCTTCAAGAGGATTCAGGAGAGAGACTGATGCCAAGGAGCTGATGCCAGAGAGGCTGATGCCAGGGTGCCAGTCTCTTTCCAGTTTCGGACCTGTAGCCTTGAGTATTTTGCACAGGTGAATTCTTTCAGGAGGGATCACCGCTCAGTGCTTTGCCTAAACTTCTGTGTCAGATGTAGAGAAGCCTTAAGAATGCTACCTGCTTTGCCTTGAGTTTCATTCAGCAACCGCACGACACAGGCATTAAAGAGTGACTGTGGTGTGTCTGTCATGTGTAACCTTAATTCTTAGTTACTTCTTTTAGAATTCTTGTCATCTAACAGCCCTTTGATTTTCAGTATGAAATATTCTGTGAGCTCTGGAAAGATGTGAGTGAGTGAGTGAGTGAGTGAGTGAGTGAGTGAGTGAGTGAGTGAGTGAGTGAGACAGACTAGAGAGACAGAGATGTAGAGACAGAGACAGAGAGAAAATGAAAAATGTCTGAAGAGACAGAGAGAGCCAGATGGAGAGCCAGAGAAATTAAGCCAGAGCTAGGGCCAGAGAGATACACAGAAAATGAGAGAGAGAGAGAGAGAGAGAGAGAGAGAGAGAGAGAGACAGACAGACAGACAGACAGACAGACAGACAGACAGACAGACAGAGACAGACAAACAGAGACAGAGAGACAGAAGAATTATAGGAATGGCTCCCTTTGGATTTTGTGTTACTATCAAGAAACTACCTTGCTAATCTAAATTTAGATTTCTATTTGAGTAGCTTCCCAACTTTCTTTACTCTAAGGGGATGGTTTTGAGTTTTTGTCCTTTTTTTCTGTTCTATACTGTATCCACTAAAGCAAACTCCAGAAGCTTTTTTTTAACCATAGGATGTTAAGTATCACTAAAAGTATTGGGGAAATTGTCCTCATCACCTTCCAAGTTCAAAGTCAGATATATGACAAAGTGACACATGCCCTATAGAACATGCCTACCTACTTGAGATTTTGGATTCTGTATAGTCTCCCTCCCCTACAATTTATTCCCTGATTTGCTGTCTTCTAGAACTTTTTGCAGTATTCCTGTGTCTTTTTAGATCCTTTCGGTTTCTTAACAGTCCTCTAACTGATAATGCATATTGGCAAAATCTTAGAAAGTTAGAATTCTCCTTGTGAGTACACGTGGCTCTGGGCCTCATCCTGGGACTCTTTTTAGGTCATTTAACTTAATTGAGTAAGTTATAAATTCCCAGGGCATGTCTTCAAAGGATGCAGAGTGAACTGGACTTTCCTGATAAATACAGCCAGTAGGTACAGTGGAGGAAAAAAGGCACGTTGCTATTAGACTTGTTTTTTTTGTTTTTTTTTTTGTTTTTGTTTTTTTTCTGGCTGGTCTGAGCTATGTGAACACAGTCTCAGATCCACTATTCTTCTGCCAAGTAGAGAAGATAGAAGGAATAAATAGTATGAGGTAATCTTGTAAGTGCTCCATACATGAATATTATATATATATATATATATATATATATATATATATATATATATTCTGTGTATATATACACTGTGGTTTACATTAATACTGTTGTTGGTAGAGTTTCATACATAAAACTTTTTAGCACCTTGTCCTCTCAGTTGAATGCTTCCCTCCACTATTGATATTATCTCTCCCTGTCCAATCCCTCCAGTCCCCTCAAATGGCACCTTTTCTACTGAATACCAGTTGTAGAGCTTTATGCTTCTATTTTCTTTGGTATCTATTATTCCACCATTATGTTTACTTATACCCTGCATATGAAGGAAATCATTTTGTGTCTGTCAGTCTTCCCCTGACTAACTTCACTCATCTTGCTACCCTCCATGACCCTCCAATATAGCAATAAATAGATGACCCTAGTATTTATTAAGGCTGTGTAATATTCCATTGCATTTATGTACCATTGTGTATATATCAAGTCATCTAGTCTTTAACATTTGTGTTGTTTCTAGAATTTGACTATTGTGAATAATGCTGCAAGGAATGTAGGGGTGGACATTTTCTTTGTCCATCTTGTTTTTTTGTCTTTTGGGTATATTCCAAGAAGTGTAATTGCTGGGTTAAATGGAAGCTCCGTTTCTAGATATTTTAAAAATGACCATATTATTTTCTAGGAAGGCAGGCCAGTCAACATTCCCACCAACAATGAATGAGATACCTTTCTCCCTGCATTCACACACCAGTTCTGGCTTTTCTTGCTCTTTTTGATGTGTGCCAGTCTCTATGGTATGAGCTGATATCTCATTGTTGCTTTCTTTGCATTACTCAATAATGATGCATAGAATTTTTTATGTGTATTTACATTTGTATGTCTTTTTTGAAAATGCTTGGTTCATTTCTTCTCCCATTCTTTGATGGGCTGTTTATTTCTTGTTAAGTTCTAACAATGTTTTATATATCTTTGCTATAAACTCATTTTCAGATGGGAGCAGGGTAAGAATGTCTCCCAGTTTATGGACTGTTTATATCATGTTCATCATTTCTTTTGATGCACAGAAGCTTCTTAATTTAATGTAGTCCATTTCTTTATCTTTGCTTTCACTGGCTTTGTTGGTGAAATTTCATCCTTGAAGATGTCTTTAGCTTCAATGTCTTAGAGAGTTCTGTCTACATTTTACTCTATATACCTAAAGTTTCAGGAGTTTTCATTCAACTTTTGTGCATGGCATTAGAAAGATCACTAAGTTTATTTTTTAGCATATACTTGATCATTTTTCCCTTTTTTTTTTCATTGAAGAGGATTTTCTCGTTCCACTTCACATGTTTTGCTCCTTTATCAAAGATTAACTGATCATATATCTAAAGGTCTGTTTTAGGATATAGTTTGCTAGTTTTAGATTTTTCTACCTTATTAGTTTAAAGTATTCAAAAGATATGATGCATAAAAATTAGTCTCTGTCTTATGTGTGGCTTGATTATGTGATATGATATACAGAGCTGAACAACATTCCTGCCATTAATGGCTGGGATGGGAGGACTGATGGGGAAAGTTTTTCTGGATTCTAGATGTTAGTGCACAGGGAAGAGCTTTATAGAGACTGGTTGGATGCAATTGTTTCATGGCAGGGTCCCTCATTATCAGAGAGATCAGAAAGAGGTGAGGTGACCATTTTATAGGACACTGAAAGTCTCACCTAAACTCTGAGGGTTTGAATTAGTTATATTTAATTTCTTTTCCTATCTTGAAATCCTAAACTTCCTGTTAAGTCTAAAAATTATGTTCCTGTCCACCTTGACTTCTTCTCTTTCTTCCATACTGCTGTTACTGCATCTGAGAAAAGCTAGCTTTACACTATGTAGTTACAGTGGATGAGGGCCATGGGCTATTTGTGTATAATTTCTATGAAGGTTTTATAAATAAGAACAGAAATTTCAGAGAGCTTGAATGCCATTTCTAAGATCAGGTAGAAAAAATAAAGGAGACTGATTTGAAGTTATATCTAATGAATTAAAGCCACTTTTATTTTAATAAAAGCAATGTTTTTCATTCATAAAAATATTTACTTCAAAGGAACATCACTGTTAGAGGTCTATGAAAAGAAGGGGACACTTTTAGTGATAAAGTGCCTGGAAGATAAACAAACAAACAAACAAACAAATAAATAAATATAAGTTTATATTAAGAATACAAAAAGTACCAGGTTCCTCAAAAATACATACAAAATTAAGGTAAAACAATAATAATGTTTTGCAAATGAGGAAAGAAAGTCCAGAAAATTGTGGCCAATTTATGGCATTTAGGGACAGACCTGCATCTCAAACATACTTTCTAATGACTACATTTTCATTTACAAGTTGGGTAGTAGCAGCATAGGGTTAGTCGAATCAATAAATGTTTGAGTGGGGCTAGAGAGATAGCATGAAGGTAGGGCATTTGCCTTTCATACAGAAGGTCATTGGTTCAAATCCTGGCATCCCATATGGTCCCCTATGCCTGCCAGGAGCAATTTCTGAGCACAGAGCCAGGAGTAACCCCTGAGCACTGCCAGGTGTGATCCAAAAAATAAAAAAAAATACATAAATAAATAAATGTGTGAGTGAATTAATGATAATTTGAGTAAATGAATGTATGGATAGATAATTTGACAATAAGCATTCTTCAATGTTAAAAGTTATTTAGTTAATTTATGATGTTAAAAAATATCATTCAGTATTACTATTCAAAGTGTCCTCAAGCCATGCCACATTAATCGATTCCTTCAAAATGACCTGCTTTGTGTGCATAGCTTTACCTGCTTTAATGGTGTCCCTTAGATCTTTCCGTAGAAGAATAGTTCTGATATAAAAGGCCTGGGCATTTTAGAGATTTCTGGGAGGAATTAGACTGGGTGTCGGTGAGAGGATAGAAACCAGTAATATCGTGACAGAAACAAAAGAAAGATTTGATGGGGAACAGGAGTCTGAGGGTAGGGGGCATCTCAACCCTCCTGTGCTTTGGGGCCTGCTTTAGCAGTTTTCTATTGCTCATCCCAACTGATAGGAAAGTTTCCTTTTAAAAGCTTTGGTATATATTTCTTGTAACTGGATGCTAACCAGTTCTACTTCATTCTGGCTATGTTATGGTAGCAATTAAAGTGTATTTTAAGTTTGGTTTACAAAAAAATCCCGAAGAAAAACAACTCAGATGTTCACACTGTCTTTTGGAGGGTGAAGAAGAAATCTTTCCTTTAACTACTTACTAGCCAATAAAGTCAACTGGACCAGCCTTGACTTCCATGTAGATTAGCCATTGGGAGACAATATGCCCTTGGTTTCATACAGATATGTAAAACAAAAACAAAACACGAACCCCAACCAAAATTTAAGCAAAACCCTACATAAAAATAGAGTAGTACTGCAATCTTTTTGAGTAGCTGCATGGATTTGATTTCTGTCAACTAATCATTCCTTTTGTAGGTGTTTTTTTTTCCCTATGAAGAATGCTGGAAAACACTTCTGGCCACCTTACCCTCTCTCTATTGCTGACATTCTTCCATTTATTGTTAATGTCATGAATTTTGTTATTCTTTACAGATGAATAAACTGAGGCTGACAGGCATTTTATTTGGCAGTTCCGTTCGGGGTATGAAAATGTTTAATGCGATTTTTTGCAATTTTTTCCTTACTATTGCAATTTTTTATTGCAAATATGTGGTAAGCGAATAACCGTGAATACTTTGCACCTAGCACAGACATCATTTCCGCTGCTCCTGCCCACTGTCCCTTGCATTATCGGAGGTCTAAGGGAGAGAAGTTTATTACAGAATTAGATTTTGTCATACTTTCATCATGACTTCATCAAAGCCTGCAGTAAAGAGAAAGATTGATGACGAGCACAGACAATTTCAGGAAAAGTGGGAGATGCAGTATTTCTTTGTTGAGCACAGGGGCCTCCCCACATGTCTTATTTGCTCAGAAAAAGTTGCAGTGCACAGGGAATACAACTTGAAACTCCATTATTCAACTAAACATGCTGAGGAATGTGCAAAATATTAAGGAAATGAGAGAGCCAAGCGGGTTGCCAGTCTTAAAGCATGTCTAATGAGGCAACAAGATTTCTTCAAGAAAGCAACCAAACAGAATGTTGCATCAGTCGAAACTAGTTACATGGTTAGTGAGATGATTGCTAAGGCAGGGAAACCATTCACAGAAGGATAGTTTGTTAAAAAATGCATGTTACAGGCTGCAAGTATTATCTGTCCAGAAAAGAAAGGCCAGTTTAGCAAAATCAGCCTTTCTGCCAACACTGTGGCAGAGTGCATTGCTGACATGTCAAGTGACATTTATCATCAACTGTGTGAGAAAGCCAAATGTTTTGATGCATACTCAGTTGCTCTTGATGAGGCACAGATATAACAGACACTGCACAGCTCACAATTTATGTCCGTTGTGTTGATTGCAATTTTGAATTGACAGAGGAGCTGCTCACAATATTCCAATGCATTGCCAGACCATCGCTAATGAGATATTTCGGCATCTGTGTGATGCCATTGAGAATGCAGGTTTGCCATGGAAGAGGTTTGTTGGAACAATAACCAATGGAGCGCCATCAATGACAGGGAGGAAAAATGGACTGGTGGCACTTGTTCAAAAGAAACTTGAAGAGGAGTTTGTAGAGAAGGCCATTGCTTTTCACTGCATTATCCATCAGCAGGCCCTTTGCAGTAAATGCCTACCGTGTGACAATGTGATGTGTGTTGTTGTGAAATGCATCAACTAAATCAGATTCAGGGGCTTAAAGGACAGGAGGTTCCGTGCTTTTTTAGAGGAAATGGAGTTAGAATATGGAGATGTGCTCTATTTCACTGAGGTACATTGGTTCAGCAGGGGAAATGTCCTGAAAAGATTTTTTGAGTTGAGAGAAGAAGTGAAAGCCTTTATGGAGAAGGATGGGAATGCTGTTTCTGAGTTGAGTGATCACAAATGGCTCATGGACTTAGCTTTTCTTGTTAACATCACACATAAGCTGAATGTACTAAACAAGATGTTACAAGGCCTGGGGTAGCTTATCGGTGCTGCCTATGACAACATGAGAGCATTCTCCACAAAACTTGTGTTATGGAAATCCCAGCTCTCTCAGACAAACCTTTGCCATTTCCCAGCATGCAAGGAACTTTTGGATGCAGGCATACCATTCAGTGGTAAGAAATATGTTGATGCTATTTTTAAGCCAGAGAAGGAATTTGATCACAGATTTGCAGACTTCAAAAAGCACAGAGCCATTTTCCAAATTTTTGTGGACCCCTTTTCCTTTGATGTGCAAGATGCCCCTCCTGTGCTTCAAACGGAGCTCATTGACCTGCAATGCAACTCTGAACTCAAAGCCAAGTTCAGGGAGATTAGTGGAAAAGCAGACATGCATGGGCAATTTTTGAGAGAATTGCCCCCAGCTTCCCTGAGCTTTCCTGAATGTTCAAGCGCACCATGTGCCTTTTTGGGAGCACATATTTGTGTGAAAAGTTATTCTCCACGTTGAACTTCAATAAATCAAGGTACAAGCCTAGACTTAATGATGATCATCTTCAAGCCATACTGAGGGTTTCAACTGCTTCCTCTCTAAATCTAAATGTGGTTCAGATTTGTGAGAAGAAGCGCTGTCAAGTCTCTGGCAGCAAGGAATAGGCAAAAGATGCCATGTTCAGAAGAACTGTTCATGATCTTCACTCAATGTTCTATTCATGTTCAGAAGAAATAATTAAAACTATTAATAATGATGTTTGAGGATTTTTTTTTGTGGAATCCCTTATGTGGCCCTGCCTCACTTCAACTTTGACTCCTGTGGCTCCCAGATAAATTGAGTTTGAGACCCCTGCCTTAAACTATAAATTGAATATATAAAATTTATAGCAAAACACATATATACTATTGAAAATTCCTTTTTTATTTAAAATAATTCTTACTAAAATGTTTTGAGTAAAACACTAATATACATATGTTTCTAAAATGCAGTAGTACTGTTTTGTTTATATTTTTCAGTTTAACCAATAATATTCTTTTTGGGGAGAGCACACCCGATGATACTCAGGGGTTACTCCTGTGCTCAGAAATTGCTCCTGGCTTGGGGGACCATATGGTATGACAGGGGATCGAAGGGCTGTTCGTCCAAGGTCTGCCACATGCAAGGCAAATGCCCTACCACTGCTCCACCACTCTGGCCCCACCAATAATATTCTGAATATTCTTGTAAACATCTTTCTACTACATTTTATTCAAATATATATAATCAGCAGTTGAATAATTTGAGAAAAATAACAATGAAAACTAAAGCCTTTTTTATTATTTTAATCTAGTACAGAGAAACTCATGAAGTAACTCATGGGAGTTACTTTGTAATTGAAAGTTTAAGTTGTTGAAATATTTGTGCCTAGTTAAGGTTTGCCTTGGATTCAATGAGAAGAGACATGGGGAGTCCATTGCCTATAGAAGAATTGGTTGGCAGAGGAAGATCGTGGAAGGGAAGGATATTCTAGGCCTCTGAAGAAAAACAATGTTGACCGAAAGTTTACTTGGTTTGGTGTCCCTTTGGGCAAGTCAGCTTAAGCTTTCTGTATGTCTCCTGGATTCTTTTGCTTGCCTTTCCCAATACCTCAGTACCACATTAGCAACTATTTTCACTAACAAAAAATAACTTGTCTACTTCTGGCAAGATATAAGTTTTTCTTGCATTCATAAATTTTAATTTAGTTATCCACTACTACAACTTATCCATGAACTATTGATGGCTGCACAAAGTTGCATATAGTAGGAGCTCAAATTTTTTGCAGTGAAACAAATTAAAAAAAAATAAGGTGCTTGGCACATGGTAGGTGTTGAGTTTCTGAAACTAATTTTAGTGACAAATAAGTGAAACAAGTATCTAAACTGGAGAAATTGTACTTTTTACATAGCCCAACTCAGTGCCTAACAACTTTTGAGTGTGGGGTACTCAGACTTACCCAGCAAAGGCTCTAGGGAAGGGGCTGAAGAGATAGCACAGAGGCGTTTGCCTTGCAAGCAGCCGACCTAGAACTTAAGGTGGTTGGTTCGAATCCCAGTGTCCCATATGGTCCCAGTTAGCCAGGAGCACCGCCAAATGTGGCCGCCCAAAAACCCAAAAAAAAAAAAAAGCTCTAGGGAAGCTCTCTCTGGTACCTGAATATTTCTAGAAAATGAAGTATTTTTAAGTTCCACTGAGTCCAGGAATCTGGGTTCATAAATGAGACTGCTTTGTGGTTCTTAGACTGGTTTGGTTTTTCTATTTGCTAATTGTATGGTTTCTAGCACTCTCTGGAACCTCTCTGTGCTAGAGTCCAGCAAAAGAGCTATAAAAATATGAATCTTCTATTAATGCTCAAGGGTATCTGGCTCTGTTCCAGAAAGGTTAATAATATATGACTTTTAAATAATTATATGATTTCCTCTTCAGTCACACTAGCCTACTTATATACCTAAGGGGGGGATGAAAAAGTGCTTCAACCGATTTGAAACCCCTTCCTAATGGGATTTAGCAGATGTCTGTCATATATAGAAATATAAAACCTATAATTACTTGCCTCCTTGGTGGGTCATTTCAAATTAACTCTCCCCACAGGCGTCTTTATAATAATTTATTTAAAACACTCTGAATACCTGCTGTGTGTCAAATATGCCATGGATCTAAAGGGACAAATATAATGCAGCCTTAATGCCCAGCCAGCATCCATGCAGAACTGTACCAGTGAACTAAAGGTGAGAATTCAGGGCCTCCTGAGTGGTGGAGAATAGACAGTTCAATTCAGTTCCTAATTGATTGCTAATTACATGCTAAATTCATACTGGAACATTGATGTTGTTGCTGGCTGTAATTTTTGAAATAATCTTAAAAGGATTTAATAATCATCTACTGTCTGAGGCAAAAAGCTTAAGGGTTATTGTCTCAGGCAATTAATTAGACAGATCAGAGTAGATATCTCTTTGCTCTGTGTTACTTTTCTACTCTGCTTTTTTGTCAGTATGTTCAATAGCAGTGCTGAGATGTGTTTTCTTCGAGGAGAAGGTCACAGTCAGGAGTTCTGGTGATGGTGGTGGTGGTTTGGGGTGTGTGTGTGTGTGTGTGTGTGTGTGTGTGTGTGTGTGTGTGTGTGTGTGCGCGTGCGTACATGCATGTATGCACACACTGGCACTAAAGTCTCTGTGATCAGGGCCAGCTCCTGGAGGTGTTTGGAGAACCATGTACCACTCCCTCCTGCACACAAAGTACTTGCTGAGTTGGGCTGGGTTATAAGTTTCTCTGGATGGGTGATAGATAAACTAAGTTTATATTAAGCTCCCTTGAGGAGTAATAATTAAGTGAACTCTTAGAGCAAAGAAGAATTTGCTAGACTATTTTTAAATTGTTTGTTTTCCTCCAGGCTATTTCCCTACAATGTTGTCCTAGAGGCAGAGAACCCTGCCTTGTTTGTTTCCATCTCCACAGTTCTGGAGATATGCCTAGGGTTACAAGAAGGTAAATATTGGGAACTTGAGTAAAAGTTTATGTGGGTGAGAGGGTGGGTTAGTGAGCGAGGAAAGGAGAAGGGAGTGAAAAAAAAAAGCATCAGAGTCTGGATGAACACATGAGTGGATCAATTCATGATACACTGAAAGAGAAAATAACTGGATGAATGGATAGATGAGTCAGTTAGTGGATTAATTAACTTTGCCTAGTTTTTATCAGTCATGCTTGGATGGGTTTTAGATGAAAAGGATAGAGGATGGAAATTCAATGTTCCTTGACTCATACAAAAGTTTACAAGATATTTTTCTTTTCTTTTTCTCTGATGAATTATCCTATTCATAAATGTTCAGATTGTTTAAAAAGTCCAGATTTTGTCAGCAAAAGCACAGAGGTCAAAAGGTCTTTAGGGGGAGAAATTCCAGCAGTTTCCTGTCAGCATTTACCTTGAAATTCAATATTAAAATGCACAAATCTCAGGATTTTTTTAAGAAAGAGTGGAAGAATCCCATCTTTCATTTGCTCATATATCCTTTATTTTCCCAATGTTGGGCACATTTGCAGATTAGTTTCCTAGGATAGCACGATCTCCTTTTCAGGCCCCGCATTTTTATGCTTGAGGTCCTCCGCATAGCCATGCCCATAGAACCTCAGGGTTTATTGGGAGAAAAATAAAAACACTGTTGGCAATGGTGCAAAGACTTTAACTCCTGTGCTATTCCACATGCTGGTACTGTTACTAAATAGTGACTATTTCAATATATTATTTTTGTTTCATGTTGTTTTAATGAGGTCACACTAATTGGTGCTCAGAGGTGATACCTCGAGACATGGGGACTATCTATATTACCAGATACTGAATCCCAGTTAGCTGTGTGCAAAGCAAGCAACCTCCCTTTGTACTAGCATTCTGGCCCTCAAGATTATTTTAAATTGTATAAAAAATTAAAATCTCTAACTTATCATCTAAGTTAAACATAAAGTTAATACAACTCACACATTCAAACTCTGATTCACTTTTTTCTTCTTTTTTTCTTTTGGTTTTTAGTTTTTGGGTCACACCTGGCAGCGCTCAGGGGTTACTGCTAGCTCTATGCTCAGAAATCACTCCTGGCAGGCTCAGGGGACTATATGGGATGCCGGGATTCGAACCACTGACCTTCTGCATGCAAGACAAATGCTTTATCTTCATGCTATCTCTCCGGCCCCTCAATTTTTTAATTTTTTTTTACTGTCACACATCTGTAACTGTGTCTGCCAAGAGTAAAATCTAGGCAACATAATCTAATTAAGGTCTGTAGGAGCCTCAAGAAAATTAGTGACACACATACACACAAACATATTCACACACACACACACAAACGAAAATAGTAAAGTGACACATTATTTGTGTACAATTTGGGGGAAAGTGTCTCAAAGGCAGGAGACACACATGTGGGATTATAAAGAACGAGGAGCAGCCTGCTTAGCAAGGAAAGTCCAGGTAGTTTCTGAGGTAGCTGCACAGACAATGTTGGTTGTTAGGAAAAGAACATGCTGGGGTGTTAGGGAAAGAGGAATATGTTCTCCTGATTGGAGAATAAGGTTCTGGGGGTGGGTGGCTTTTAAAATTCTGTATGTCCACTTCTGGTGATCAGGCATGGTGTTAGGCAGTTTCATCCTCCAAATTGTTGCGCCCTTTGTTGTAGATAAGACCACTGAGACTTAGAGAGATTTAGAGAGAGACACTCATTGCTGTGATCACCTGACTGAAAATGGTGGTGGAGGAACCAACTGTGTCTGCAGTAACTATCTCCCTATTTCTTCTATCTTCATGATACCAATTCACACACCTCAGGGATGCCACTCATGTGGATTGCAAGCTTTCACTCAGCAATAAGTCTCCAGAGGACCCCTTTAAAAATCAGTGAGGTGCAATAGCACTATTTATATACATTGCTTCATCATGTTCAACACTGCTCAGAATAAGCTAAACAGAAATATCTTTCTGTGTCCTTAGGACACTGTAATCTGAGATAGCTTCTTGTAAAATTAACTGCGAGTATATTGGGACTGTAAAAATAGAAAAGTAGAGAATAGAATAAAGAAACCTAGAAGAATGCAATAGAGTGGTTGTGAAATTAATATGAATGGGCATATTGTGGTACTGAAATATTTGAATATAATTGATAAACTGTTATACAACAGTGTACTTAATGTTAGGTTTTCTGAAGAAAGAGTATCTACTTGTCTGCAGCCCATTGAGCCAAGAAAGATACAGAGGGGTGCTGTAGACTAGCTTTGGTCCCATTGAATTAGAAAACTTTGAATTTTCTTAGGAAAGTGGATACACCTATGGCATACAGCTAAATATGAAGAAAATGAGAGACCACACAAGCTTATGTGGGAGAACAAGGCATTCTGATTTTAATGTGAAAGATCAGGGGTATAAATGGGGGATTTTGCCAGCTACAGTTTTCTCTGTTACAAAAAGAATGCTCTCCTATGTTAAATTACAATATGACTCTTGTAAATGGAAAAAAAAAAAAACACATGGCACCTGATTAATAGATACATTTCAAGTAAGAAACCAGAGTTTACAAGAAAAGATAAATTTTAGCATCATAAAGCAGTTCCTGTCCAGCTAGTCCTGATGTCAATACTGATTAGAAGATTTTGCAAGGGGCCAGTTTTTCCTATTTTCAGAGATAACAGGCTAATACAGATGACTAACTTCCCAAGGTCTGACTAAGAAATAGTTTTTAGAAAAAAAAAAAAACAAGCTTATTAATGGAGATGCGAATTTACCTGGTGAAGGTTTCCTCAATAGCCCAATGCTATTTCCTGGCCAAAACTTTAGATGTAAGTTTTGAGGAAATAATTAGTAAGCAAATGCTTAAAGTCTTTTACAGATGCCCAAAAGGCAGAACTTCCCTTTCTGTTTAAAACTTCAAGGTCAGGATGGGCAGGATACCACAGCGGTAGAGCTTTTACCTTGTATGGGGCTGACCCAGGATAGACCTGGGCTCTATCCTCAGTGTCCCATGTGGTCTCCCAAGCCAGGAGCGATTTCTGAGCGCATAGCCAGGAGTAACCCCTGAATATCATGGGGTGTGACCCCCCTCAAAAACAAAACAAAACAAAAACAAAACAAACCCTGCAACATTTAGAAGACAATGAAAAATAAATTTGTTTTTAAGTATATTTTGGTGTTGAGTTTTTCAAGAAAAGAGAAATTAATCAAGGCTATATTTGCCTTGCCTATATGTTTGGAAATGTTTTGGAAATGTTTGCCTATATATGTTTGAAAATAAAAAAATTAACTATATACACACTTAATACAGCAGAAAGGAGATTCATTGTTAGGCCAATTAAATGTTTGTTACAACGCATGCGGAATGTCAGTTGCATTAACAGAAATCTTGATCAGCCATCTACACTGAGGGAAATCTTCTCAGTGGGCCTTCTGCTGAAATCTCTCAGATTATGGTGGATAAGGGGGGGGGGGTTAATATTGGAGATCAGACATTGTTGGAGGAGTATTAACATGACATCAATCTGAGTTATCAAGAAAATGTGCTTAATTTGTTTTGAGCCCCACCCAATAGTGCTCAGAGATTATTTTGGCTCTGCACACAGGGAATGAATGCCTGGCAAGGCTCAGAGACATTATGTGATGCCAGGGATTGAACCCAGGTTGGTTACATGCAAGGCAAGTACCCTCCCACTGTTGCTTTGACCCTCTAATGCATGTTTTCATGTTCTATCTAGACTGAACATCTTTGTTGGGTCAATGGGGCTGCAGGCAAGAACATACTCTTTCTTCAAAAAGGTTGATTTTAAGTACAGGAAACACTGTTGTATAACAGTTTATTAATTGTATTCAAATATCTCAGTGCCAACATAAATTCATTCATATTTCTTTCATAACTACTCTATAGCATTCTTCTAAATGTTTTTTTTTGGGGGGTCACACCTGGCAGTGTTCAGCGGTTACTCCTGGCTTTGCACTCAGAAATTACCTCTGGCAGGCTCAAGGGACCATATGGGATGTGGGGATTTAAACCACCGTCCGTCTGCATGCTGTGCTATCTCTCCAGTCCCTAAATGTTCTTATTTTTTTTATTATACTTTCCGTCTTTACAATACCTATATACTCTTGGTTCATTTTATGAACTATTTGTTCATTTCTGTCATATAAATAGGACCGAATTTCATGACTTTTCCATCCAATTTTACTTAAAGTTCATTGCACCCAACACCTTGTATAATTAAGAATGAATCAAGATTATGCATTTTAGATTTGTGTTATTTATTCAAGAACACAGCTAAATAGCTTGTCATAACCCTCTAGTTTGTCCTAAATTATATTTTTATCTCATCTTATTGTTTCAGAAGGCAGTAAATATTCACCAGTGATTATTGGTGATAATAATAATAATAACAATAATAATAATAATAATAACCTGCTTGGCTCAGAGTTTGTATTATGCTTACCCTGGTATAATATCCTAGCCATGGACTTCTAGTCTGTGAATGAGAAATAAAATAGACTATTATAGCAATTCCACACGACTCAGTAGAATCCTTGTTCTTTATTGAAAATTAATAATTTAATGTAATGTATGTTTATATTATTTATAATTTGCATATTATTTAATTATAGTGGATTAATTATAGGGCACAATTTTTTCTGAAACCTGTCAGTCAAACCTGTCAGATGCTGATAATAAGAATGCTCAAGTAACTACCGAGGACAATATTTCCTATATTACTACAGTAGATGCTATTAAAGATTATGTCTTAGATTCAGTAAATCTCCAAAATTTGAAACCAATATTTTACATAAGCACTAGATGGCTTTATTAGATTTTTTGTCTTCAAATATCTTTTCCCCAAATTCTTTCCTTCTGCTTCACTTGCCTTCATCTAATTTTACATTTTCTTTATCTCCTCTTCACCAAAAATGTTCTTCTTATTAATATAGAAGGTGAAGGTGAAGGGAAGTGAATTATTACCGGTAAAGACAACTGTTCACTTGACTACTTCCCCTCATGTTTTTAGACTTGATTAAGCCATCATCTGTTCCACAAAGCTTTCCCTGTTGTTCCAGGCCTGAGTTAGATGTTTTCACTTCTCTCTATCATTGTACTAATTACACTGAACCTCAAGTACCTACAACTCCACTATTAGTGGAAAACTCCTTGGATAAAGTGCTCTCTATGGAGTTGGCAGTTTATCAGAGCACAACATGCATTTATAACAATTCATTTAAATGTTTAAAAAATTACATTTGTAGTACTTCTGTGCAGTCAATATCAACTAAATTCTCTGAATAACTTAGGCTGGCAAATCTCTTCTGATAGTGAATATGGTAGAACTAATGATCAACTCCAAATATTTTGTAGAGTCTGCAGATTTATGAAGAGCTATTCTCACTTCATAAGCATGGAAACTACAGCTGAAAAAAAGATATGCATTTGCTGTTATTAGGCATTATTTGAACTTTAAAAAACTTATTTAAGGCACTGTGATTTACAGAAATGTTAATGATAGTCTTCATCAGGATGAAAGTTCTTTAGCATTTTCCAAGCAGTTTTTCCAATGACAACCCTATAAATGTGGAATCCACATTGCATGTTTGCTTTTCTCACCTCTGACCAGACAACACACTTTTCTCTTTTTTTGGTAATTTATATTTTATTTGCAAACAAAAAGCTGTGTCTATTTATATTGTAAATCAGAGAACCATCAAGATGTGAAGTTTTAAGAAATATACAATGAAAGGCATTAGAACAAAACACAAAGTTTAGGCCTAATACAATGATAAGTCACTGAACATATACTTAGTAAATAATTACATTCTTCAAATCTATCTAAGTAGTAAAAACATAATGAATGTCTAGTGACATCGTTATATTCTTTCCAATCTAATAATATACACTAATATTATCAGGCAATTAATCATTTCTGCCATAAGTGCTCTAGCTCACAAAATGAATTTTCTCTTTATAATTTTTTAAATAATTTTATTTAAGCACCATAGTAACTGGGTTTCAGTATTAGAATGCACACACATTCTTCACCAGTGCAGATTTCCCATCACCAATGACTCCTATTTTCCTCCTCCCCTTCCCCTGCCTGTCTTTGAAACAGGCCTTTTATTTCTCTTTCTATCATGGTCCTGGTAGACAACACACTTTTCTTACATATCAGTAAGTATGTAGCAGTGGTTCTAAACTAAACAGACAAGAAATTGGTCTGCACATGGGCACGCCATGCTTGTTCATCTGTACCATATTTCTATGCAGAACAGTTCCTGCCACCATAATGCAACAGCAATAAATATTTTATTCCACCCCTCACATATGTACCTTTTGTGAGCAGTGGCCAGACTCTCTGAGTCAGACCCGTCACAACATGCAAGATCTCTTCCTAAATTGATTTCTGTTCTTAATTTTCCTCATTTCAACAGCCCTGCCACACCCCACAATACCACTTGCAAGAATAGGAAATGATAGTTGCTATTACAATGACTGAAGGAACTCAGTTCAGTAAATCAATTACTGGACTTTTGGAAACTACTGCCAGATATTGGCCTCTCACTACATGGTGTGCCTCGTTTATGCCTGATTGATAACCAATATCCAAAATAAGCTCAAATCCTGGTAAGAAAGTTGTAAAAATGGTGCATGCTAGATAAAGCTGCACTCTACTGGAAATGGGTGACAGGATGTCAGAAGTCTTACATCTTATAATCTTATAATCCTTATAATATAAGGACCTTGTTCTGTGCTCCAGAAATTATTTGGTGTAAGGCAGACTCAGATGAAATAGAAGTCATTCTGACTTCATACAGCTGACATTATTATTCTGACCATTAGGGATAAAAGCTGAATTTTTTCTAGTTTTGCCTCACTCAGTGACCATTTTATTATCATCATTGCATTATTCTTACAAGATAGGAGGTTTATTCCCCTCCCTAATCACTTCCCAAAGACTGAAACAATAGGAACATTTTCTTCCTAATTCTTTGCAGCCAACTTTACCCAAAATTTTAAACCAAAGAATTTGCAAGAAACCATTGTCATGAACACAAATTCAAGATTCATCAATAAAATATTTTCAAATAAAAACACAGTAATATTTAAAAAGTAGTATGCACCACAAAAATATGAAGATTTAGTTCATTTATATAAATTCTTGTTCAACATTAGAAACTCAATGGAATTGATCAAGCTAATAGGTTAAGAAAATCCATTCTTGCTCTGGAGTAGTATCAGAGGATTTCTTACTGAAAGGACTTGCCCACTATCCTCTCCTTTCCTTATAAATACAAAATAGTTTTATATTTGGCTTTATCTATTGCTTGTTTTTCATGTAATTTCTGTATATAAGAAATAGATATGTAACCACACTGATTCCAACATTTTGAGTTTTTTTGGAGCAAAAATTTTCCAGAAAACCTAGAAAGTACAATGTGGATTCAATTCAGAGTCTCTCTTGAAAGACATTATCAAATTTTTGAGACCTGAAATATGCTGAGCAACTATGTTTATTACTGTTTTTTTTGGTACTGTCACTATCTGTCTTATTTTAAAAAAGAAATATGATCTCAATAGATGTGTTAAATATTGAGATTTGCT
This sequence comes from Suncus etruscus, assembly GCF_024139225.1. Taxonomy (NCBI): domain Eukaryota; kingdom Metazoa; phylum Chordata; class Mammalia; order Eulipotyphla; family Soricidae; genus Suncus; species Suncus etruscus. Next base: position 44,254,605 of record NC_064857.1, read on the forward strand.
TTTTCCTTGGAGACTAGGGAAAGGTTCTGCTCCTATTCAGGTTCAGTATTCTCCTTTGACAATAAACCACTTGGGATGTACTTGAACTTTTTATCCAGTGTCAGTCAGCAGAGGGAAATGGTGACTCTTAACTTGAAGAATAATGAACTTAGGCAACATTCAGTATTCAGTGCATAATGAATAATAAAAAGTGATAGTTATTTTATTATTTTCATAGATCCTTACTGTTGTCTGTGTCAGTCCAATGAATGCTCTTAGCCGTCTGATAATAAGATAATATGCAGCACCAAGGACAGAAAATGCTGGGCATTTATCAACATGACCGAATTCAATATTTATTTTTAGTTGCCTATTATATGTAAAGACTTATGCTAAAAAACAAAGAGAAAAAATCAGGCAAGTACTTGCTAAGATTTTGTGTCCTTACTTTCCTGAAATTCTATGATGCCTGACCTTAACCTGTACCCATCTATATATCATCCTAGGATTTAGGCTATTCTCCTATGCATGTGAGCTATGATATATTGCCATGGTAGGTAAAAGTGCACTTTTCACTGAGGATGATGGGTACCAGAATATAGAGTCCAGAAATAAGACACAAGAGAAGCACCATTTCCAGTTGTGTCTTTCCATCTCCCTGGAAAAAAAATCATCTGACTTATTTGGCTGAACTCTATTCAAACATTTCAAACTGAGTTAGTCTGTTCATGGCCAACAAATTTTGCCTTTCCATAAAATGGTTCTATGAAATGTGTCCCACTGCATCTACTTCCATACCTGTCTTCAGGTAGACTTCAGTCTACCTAAATGAAGGTGTCAGAGAGTGACTTGGGGGTTTCACTGTCATCTGTAAATCTAATCTGTTCTCAGCACCTGAGACATGAGTGCCATGACTAAATTTTTACTGTGTTAAACCATTTTTGTGTTTTCATGGTTTTTAGTATCAACAATGAAAACTACTTTTTGAAATGGATATTTACATGAAACTTAAACATTGAAATGGGTTATGCGATGAGAGCAAAGAAATACAAAAGAATACAAAAAGCAATGTATCTCCTACTGAGTTGACAGCTGTAGAAATCAGAGTGCAGATGTCTTTGCAATTGAAAAGTAACACATTTCTTTGAAATTTTCCACAGGCTAAAATAATATAAAATAAGGAATGAATTATCACTAATTTATACAGGAAAAAGAGCATCCTTAGATTTCCCCAAAATAACCTACCAAATCATATCAAATGTTACCCACTACACAAAATATCACTAACACATAATAAAAGTGAAAGTGATATGACCAATAAACAGCTGGGAGAAAACAATTCCCAGAGAAGGAGCTTGTTGTTGGAAGTTTGGGGGAGTAGAAGGCACTCTTTCTGTATGTGGAACTTAAATCTTCTAGCAGGGTTTCTATAAAACACATGCAGAGTGGCCAGAGAGATAGTACAGAAGGTAGGGCATTTGCCTTGCATACAGTTGTTCCAAATTCTGCTAGGAATAACTCCTGAGCACAGAGCCAGGAGTAACCCCTGAGCACTGCTGGGTGGACCCCCTCCCCCCAAAAATGTGCTGAGTGCTGTTTTGCTTTTTGTTGTTATTGTTTTGGGGCCACAACCAGCAGTGCTCATGGTTTACCCTGAAACTGCACTTAGGAATTACTACTGTTGAGCGTAATATGGAGTGCCAATTATCTCAAGACAAACCACTATGTACTGTATGTTTTCTCTGGCACACTGAGTGCTATCTTTTTTTTTTTTTATCATATTTGTCCTTCTAAAAATATATGAGTTAAAATATCCTTTGTTTCTTTCATTTACCTAAAGCAAAACTCACTGTTGAACATGCTCAAAAGATCTGTAGTATAATGCAAACTTTTAAAAAGTGAGGACATTGAACTTTATTCCTTTAAATATGCTACTTTGTTATGTACTTGTGTAGTACTGTTGCATCAAAGGCAGAAAATCTGGGACAACCGGGTTGGATTTTTTTTTTTTTTGGAAAGTAATTTATATCAGGATCCTTTTAAAACTTAATGGATGTCCTAAGTGTTTTTTTCTACTATCCTATTAAATATTTCGTAGAAAAATTAAATATTTGTAGAGATTTTGGTATAAAGACAGTAGGTTATAAAAATTTTTTTAAAAGCAAACTACTGTGTCTAAAACTAGCAAGGCTATGATAAAAAATAATCAAAATAATGGGGTGTGTGTCTTAATTTTAGCCCTAAAGATTCAATAAAGAATCATTAATAATCAGTAAAACATTTAGTAAAGACTTTTATAAAGACTGGCATGGCAGTCACTCCATACCATTCTGTTGATAGAATGGAGGTGGAGTGTGCATAGTTGAATTAGTTACTCAGCTTGGGGATATTCTCTTTAGAAAACTCTACTGTTGGCTTTGTGAAGATACATCAGAGGAATAAAAATTATCCAGGAGACTGTGTTGGGGAATTGTTCTCCAAAGGTTTTTATGGCTTTTCAGTTTAAAGACTTTTCAGTGATTGTATGTCTTTCTCTACACAGGCAATGCTCCAGGAGACTGAATACTGATTTTTTCTGGCTGAGAAATGCTGGTCCCCAAGCACAAGAGAACCATGACTCATCTAAGAGGGAATACTGTGACCTACCTCCTCTGGATGCTGCTGCTGTGGAGTCAAGAGAGTGGCTGTCAGGCACAGAGGGCAGGTGGGACCATAGGCTGTGTCAGAGTAGAGTCCTGGGTAGTCAGTGCGCACCCATGTGTATTTTAGTATGAGGTGCATACATGTGCCTGGGTTTAAGCTATTGACTCTGAATGTGTGTGTGTGTGTGTGTGTGTGTGTGTGTGTGAGAGAGAGAGAGAGAGAGAGAGAGAGAGAGAGAGAGAGAGAGAGAGAGAGAGAGAGAGAGAGAGAGAGAGAGAGAGAGAGAGAGAGAGAGAGAGAGAGGCAAAGTTAAAGGAAATGCAAGATAGATGGCCAGGACATAGACAGACACAGGAGTGAACTATCTGAGCACTATGTAAGCCAAGTACTTACAGATATCCCAATTTATAAAAAGCTCATGTTAAACCACTCTCCTTTTTGGATAATACATACTAGGACCTGCTTCTTCTAAATAAGAAATTTAATATGGATTTCTGCTTTAATAGCAGTGATAAGCCAATAAGTTTGTTCTATGTCCTATAATATACAAATCTGTAATCTAGTTTTTTCTAGATTTAATTAGATATTATTGATATATTTAGGCTTTATAGTATGATTTGACAGATTTCTTTCATGATGTATAAGAGTAGTCAGCATATTTTCCTTATAAATTGGTGCTCAGCATATCCTAGGAATGATGCCCACATGGATAATAGGGGAATGTAATATATTATGAACATTACTCTCAAGTGCTTGTTCACAAGTATTCCATTTGCTTTACTATGTTTATTATTTTCTATAATCCAAATAAAAAGGATTATAGGGAAAAATCTGAATTTGAGTTCTACTCTCCTGTTCCAAGGAGACTTTGGGGGTACATTCCAGGGAAATTTTTGCACTTGGAGTCCAACCAAGGAAGGAGGCCAGGGCATAGATGAGAACATATCAATCAATGGAATAAAAGGAGCAACTGGAAGCATTTACTAGAGAGGGAAGGAAGTTCAGGGACATCAGGAATAAGAAGTGACAACTGGCCTACTCTTTTTCTGAAAGAAGACTTAAATGAAGGTCATGAGATTCTAGCACAAAATTTGCACACAGGAGATTTACAAGTGGAAAAAGACAGAACACTTTAGGATCACCATGCTGACACAGGAAGTAAGTGCCTGTCAGTAGATCTTTTGTCATAAAATATTACCCCTGTTTGAAGATGAGAAAGCTCAATAAATAAAGGTCCAGAGATTCCCCAACATGAGAGTTACAAACTCAAGAACATTCATTACTCTAGAACTCACATTACTTCTTTTAACCATCAATGAAAACCAAAAATAAACAACTCCCTGAAGTCCAGTATATTTATATTCTGATTACAACTTTGTCTCATGAATTTTCCTTTGCTGAAGTAAAGTTGACTGGTTGAAAACACAATAGTGCAGGCATCTGGTTTTCATGTGAGGCATGCATGGCTTCTTTTAGCTTTCTCTAAGCATCCAGATAACTTTAAGTTTAGGTTGAGGCACAGGATTATCACATTGAGATGCTAGAAGGCTCAAAGATTCCTTAAACTCATTTCACAAAGTGGGAAACAGGCCCAGAATCAGTTCCTTGCCAGAGGTTATTGGATCAATTCCTATGGCAGCATCTAGGTCAGAAACTAAGGTACTTGCTCCAGCTTCTGAGCCCTTCCTGAGACAACACTCTTCACTATCAAATGATTGTGAATGCCTCTGTTCCTTGTACACATGGAAAAAATGAGCCACAAGTTCTGACGATCCCCTTTGTGAGGCTTCTTGAATAAGTGGATTTCTGCAACCGTAAAACAAATTTGTTAAAGGATTATAGCCCACAGGTCAGACTCTCCCTGGCTTTTATCAGCTATCACCTTGAACAGACTAGATATTATTGTCACAGTCATAAAGAATCACTTATTCTTTTAGGAAGTAAAAGTCCCCAAGAACCATCTCTGTTATATGTCTGGCCAAACACAAGACAAAAAGTCTTATCCTATTAGGGAGCAATCTTGCTAAAGCAGGGAATTTTTGAACTCCCAAGAGACAGGTTATATAGTTGGTATTTTAAATCTTATAAATGTTAAAGGGAGGTGTTAAACATTCAGAATTATGTTGGCACATGCCAAGACAGAGAAGCGTGAACATGTGTGGAAGTGAAGATGACCTCATGGAGTGCAGAGAATCAAATCCAGGGTCTCACTTGAACATGTATGCTCAAAGACTTGAGCCAAAAACCTGACCTTCTTATTTGTAAGCTTAACTAATTGGTTGTAAATACAAATCTTCAATATCAAACGCTAAGTTTTACTTCTATTTTTGCTTACCAGATGAGTTTATTTTTTTATCTCACACACTGTTTTAACCCCTTCTTGTCATAACAAAATATTGGAACAATGAATCCATGTTGGACAATAAGAATAATTTTTCAAACGTCCCTGTTAGGATATTTTTCATTCCTCCATAGGTAACATGTGGTGATTGTTACTGAAGTAGATTTACTTGGGCGATTGATCTTAGCTCAATTCAACAACAGTATTTTGCTTAACAGTGTTCCCATGATTTTTACAGACTATTTCCCCCCCTTCCATTTTAAAACTATTCTTAAAAATATATTTAAATTTGGTTATCGAGGATCCACAGAGTTCTTTCTTCATACTTTTTATAAAATAAAATTTTAAATGTTTGTGTAATTTAGAGGGTTAAAATGAAATATAAAACCAAAATAACAGTATATAAAGAAATTGGCACAGTGGAATACTATGACTGTTCTACATTTATATCATAAGAATATATAGTCTCAACAGAACTTCATAATAGTCTTGACAATGCTCACTTTTTTGTGTTTGTATGATTTTTTAAAAATATTATTGAGGGATCATGATATTCAAGGTTATTCATAGTTGGGTTTCAGACATAAAATATTCCAAACTAATAGTACCACCATTGTTAACTTCCATCCAATAATGTCCCTAGTTTCATTCCTACTATCTAGCCTGCCTCCTCACAGGTACATTTTTAAGTTTGGTTGTAAATATTATAAGTTCAGTTTTGTTGTTTCTGTAGCTGAGACATAAAGATATACACGACTCTACCCCATAAGTCCATGAAAACTCTTCCCCTCTGCCCATCACTTACTTTCTGCCTCTTCTTATTTTCTCTCTTTATTTCTTTCCTTCCTTATCGTTCTCAGTTCTAAATCTAGGAAGCAGAGTAATCTATGCACCCTCATTTAACATCTTTAATTTCTCAAGCAGTTATTCTTTATTCTACAAATGAGTGAGATCATCTTTTGTTTACCTTTGTTCTTCTTACATAATTCTAGTAAATCAACCTTCAATGATATTCAAGTTGTAGCAAATTGAATGATTTCATCATTCGTTGCAGCAGCGAAATATTGTGTGCTATCATGAAATGCCACAACTTCATTATCATAAAGTTAATTTCTGAAACTGAGGTTTGGAGCTGCCAGGCATTGGTCAAAGTTCCAGGAGACTGAAAGATTACTCGGTGTGTAGTTGAAGATCTATGTGTCTGGTAGACCAGAATGGTAGTGGCTTTGTCCTTACAGTTTTGTACTGTGTTATAACCCTTGACTCTCCTCTGTAGGTTGCAAAACTGTGCACTACGATCTGGTCTTCCTCTTGGACACCTCCTCCAGTGTGGGAAAGGAGGACTTTGAGAAAGTCCGGCAGTGGGTGGCTAACCTAGTGGACACTTTCGAGATTGGCCCAGAACGCACCCGTGTTGGGGTCGTGCGCTACAGTGATCGACCCACCCCAGCCTTTGAGCTGGGTCACTTCAGCACTCGAGAGGAGGTCAAGACAGCAGCCCGACACTTGGCCTACCACGGTGGCAACACCAACACTGGAGACGCTCTGAGATACATCACCCGCCACAGTTTCTCCCCAGAGGCAGGTGGGCGGCCAGGTGACCGAGCCTACAAGCAAGTGGCCATCCTCCTGACTGATGGCCGCAGTCAAGACCTGGTGCTGGATGCTGCTGTGGCAGCCCACCGTGCTGGTATCCGCATCTTTGCTGTGGGCGTAGGGGAGGCCCTAAAGGAGGAGTTGGAGGAGATAGCTTCCCAACCCAAGTCTGCACACGTGTTCCATGTATCCGACTTCAATGCCATCGACAAGATCCGTGGCAAGCTGAGGCGCCGCCTGTGTGAAAGTAAGTGTGAGTGGGGACAGGTGTCGGTGTGTGGTACAGAAGTGAGTGAGGTATTAGTGGAAAGGGTTAAGGCAAGTGTGGGTAGAATCAAGTGTCAGTGAAGTGGTATTTTTTAATATCTTTATTTAGCACCATGATTACAAATATGTTTGTAGTTGAGTTTCATTTATTAAAAAAAAAGAACACCCCCCCCCTTCAGTAGTGCAACCTTCCCACCACCATAAGCCCCCAATCTCCCTCCTTCCCACCCCACCTGTATTCTAGACAGGCATTCTACTTCTCTCACTCATTACCATTGTCATGGAAGTTGTTAATGCAATTATTTCTCTAACTGCACTCATCACTCTTTGTGGTAAGTTTTATATCGTGGCCGCTCCTTCAACCCCTCATCTCTATTGTCTCTGGGTATTATTACCATATTGCCTTTTATTTTTCTTAAATCCCATAGATGAATGAGAATATTTTGTGCAGTGGAATGGTATTAAGGTGAATGTGGTGAGGCCAGGTGTTGGTTAACCAGTGTGTAGAGGAAAAAGGGACACCACTAATTTGGGGTCTCCTTCCTGATCACAGATGTGCCATGCCTATGTGAAGCACAGACTTCAGTAACTCTATCAGCAGGTGACAGAGGTGGGCATAATCACCATTTATAACTATGATATAATGACAGCACCTGCCTCCAACTTTTCCAAAGAGGGTCTTCTTTTGATCTCTTCCTGGCTAGCAGAGGGATGGAGAGGACACGACAGAGGGGAAGGTTGTGAAGCTCACTCCACCGACTTTTGAGTAGCTTGGAGTCACATAAGCCTTAATTACCCAAACAGTGGATGGGAACCCTCAATGGGATCACATATCTGAAGGTAGGGGTGGCAGAAAAGCTTAGTAATTTGTTTTTTTTTACTAGCTTCTGTTTGATTTAGTATCAGTAAATGTCTGATTTGTAAACCAATGAGTTGTAGCAAATTGAATGATTTTATCATTTCTTGCAGCTGTCCAGGTAAATTCTAGATGCAGGGTACATAGGTACATAAATATTTTTTGTATGTAAAGAGATTATTTTGAGTAGCAAAGTTCAAGATGCTCTGACCTAAATAATCAGTGGCACTGGTCAAAGGCTGCATTCACAAAGCCCTCAATACAGCACCTTACCCAGAACCTTACTCTATAGGCAGGGCTGTTCAGATCTTTTCTCTCTACAAACACTGCATTGAGGGTTCATGTAAGAAAAGGGCCCAGTCTGGCTCTGAGACTTCATGCACTGAGAATTGGTCATTTAGAGATGACTGGTCCTGGTGTGGTTTATCCTAGAGGATAAATTCTGTTGTCCTGGTGGCCTATGAGATAATCCAAGGCCTCTAACTATTGAAAAGAGAGAGAGCTTTGCACAAGAAGCTTTCATTGACTCTTCAGACCCAGGAGGACAGGAGATTCTACTACAGCAGACTTAGATCTATTTTGGCCTACCTTGGGTAGGCAATGGGCGTGTTCTTGACCAATCGTGAAAATAGAAGCTGCTTATTTGGGGTTCAGCCCCATTCAGGAATGGAATTATATACCACACCCATGGACTGAAGAAGAAAAGATTTGATCCATAAAGAAAAATTGGGGTATTAGAAGCAACAGAGGAGAAGATAATTGCAACATATCCATACAAGTAACACAAAGAAAATTACACAAATTCCCTATTACCATGCTTTCCTCAATGCCTAAATAAATTAAAGTGGATTCTCAGTCATCAAAAGGAATCTGCTTTTGTAAATACACTGTTGTTAGCAAGCAAGGGCTTGATCTATTCCCACTGCAAACAAAATCTTTCCTCTCATAATGCTTCATTAAAAAACAAAGCAAAATGAATTGCTAGCAGCTATGTGGTAAAAAGTTGTTAGTAAGATTCAATCAAGATATGCCCAAAATCTAAATAAGCAGAAATGTGTCTATATCCTTATCATTATGATATTTAAAAACAGGCGATTCTTTGTCCTAGTTACATAGAATGCCTTTTGAGTGACCTTAATACAAAGAGACTCTACTCTGAATAGGGTCTTTACAGTGATGATTTGGGAAATTATAATTCTATGGTTTGTTTGTTTGATTGTTTGTTTTTTTGTCACACCTGACAGCACACAGGAGTCACTGGCTCTATACTCAGAAATTTCTCCTGGCAGGCTTGAAGAACCACGTGGAATACCAGAGATCCAACCCAGGTTGACTACATGCAGCCAGATACCCTGCTTGATTTATTATTGACCTGGACCCTCTATGTGGGTTTTTGTACCAGGAGTCACTCGATTAGATATGATCCACAAATTTATTCATTAAATTAGTAGCCATTTAGTGTAGTAGTCATTAGATTCAATCTAATCCCTTTACTCATTTAGTTTCAAAATCTCAACCTTGACCAAAATTAGTTGATTCTATGTCTGGGGAACATTCTCTGAATTCTCAAGTCAATTCCACTGATCTGAGAATCTGTCTTTAATCCAATACCATCTGTTTTGATAACTATTGCTTTGTAATACAGTTTAAAATTGGGGAAATTTATTCCTGCCGTATTATTTTGCCCAAGGACTGCTTTAGCTATTCGTGGGTGTTTATTGAATTTCGGGAGTGCTTGATCCACTACCTTGAAAAATGTCAGGGGTATTTCTAGAGGAATTGCATTAAATCTGTACAATGCTTTGGGGAGTACTGCCATTTTAATTATGTTAATCCTGCTAATCCATGAGCAGGGTATATGTTTCCATTTCTGCGTGTCCTATCTTATTTCTTGAAGCAGGCTTTTGTAGTTTTCTTTGTATAGGTCCTTCACCCCTTTAGCTAAGTTAACCCCAAGATATTTGAGTTTGTGGGACACTGATGTGAATAGGATTGTTTTTAATGTCCATTTCTTCTCTATCATTATTAGTGTATGAGAAGGTCATTAACTTTTGTGTGTGTTAACTTTTGTGTGTTAATTTTGTAGCCTGCCACTTTGTTCTATAAATCTATCGTTTATAGAAGCTTTTTGGCAGAGTATTTACATTTTTTATATATTATTATGTCATCTGCAAGCAATGAGAGCTGAATTCTTCCAGACCTATATGAAGGAGCTTGATATCTTTTTCTTGCCTACTCGCTATGGCAAGTACTTCCAGAACTATATCAAATAAGAATGGTGAAAGAGGGCAGCCTTGTATGTTCCATATTTTAGGGGAAAAGCTTTTACTTTATCTCCATTGATAATAATATTTGCCATTGAGTTGTGGTATGGCCTTGACTATATTGAGAAAAGTTCCTTTCATTCCTATCTTGATGAAGGTTTTTTATTTTATCAAGTATGGGTATTGAATCTTATTGAATGCTTTCTTTGCATCTATTGATATGATCATATGATTTTTTGTTAATACAATATGTGTATGTTGATTGACTTATGTATGTTAAACCATCCTTGCATTCCTGAGATAAAACCTATTTGGTCATGGTGGATGACCTTCTTGATGATGAAATGAATTCTATTTGCCAGAATTTTGTTGAGGATCTTTGCATCTGTGTTCATCAGAGATATTGGTCTGTAATTTTCTTTTTTTGGAAGCATCTCTGTCTGGTTTTGGTAGCAAGGTGATGTTAGCTTCATAGAAACTATTTGGAAGTGTTCCTGTTTCTTCAATTTTATGAAATAGCCTTAAAAGTATTGGTAGAAGTTCCTCTTGAAAGGTTTGAGAAAATTCATTAATGAATCCATCTGGGCCTGGGATTTTGTTTTGAGGAAGATTTTTGATCACCATTTTAATTTCCTCAATATTGATGGGACTGTTTAGATATGCTACCTTATCCTTATTTAACCGTGGAAGTTTATAAGAGTCCAAGAATTTGTCCATTTCTGCCAGGTTCTCATGTTTCATGGCATACAGTTTCTTAAAGTAGTGTGATTACCCTTTGAATCTCTGCAATATCTGTAGTTATCTCCCCTTTTTATTTCTAATACGGGTTATCAAGTTTTTCTCTCTTAATTTCTTTGTGAGTTTTGCCAGTGGTTTATCAATCTTGTTTATTTTTTCCAAGAAGCAACTTCTGCTTTCATTGATTTTTTGGATTGTTTTCTTGATTTCCACTTCATTGACTTTTGCTCTAAACTTTGTTATTTCCTACTGCCTACCTATTTTGGTTCCATTTGTTGATCATTTTCTAATTTTATAAGCTGTGTCATTAAGCTATTCATGTAGGCCCGTTTTTTCTTCCTTATGTGTGCTTGCAAAGCTATAAATTTTCCTCTCAGCACTGCTTTTGCTGTGTTCCATAACACACCTATTCAGGTGTGTTTCTTGTAGGCAGCAGAAAGTTGGATTCAGTTTTTTGATCCATTTAGCCATTGACATTGATACAGATAATTGTCATGGAATTTAGTACCATCTTTGTGTAGAAGTTTGGTGTGTCTGTTGGTCTGTCTTGTCCTAAAGTAAACCTTTCAGTTTTTCTTTTAAGGCTCTTTTGAGTCTGCAAAGTTTATGAGATATTGATTATCCATGAAGCTATGTATACTTCCTTAAAATTTGATGTGAGTCTTGCTAGGTGCAGTATTCTAGGAAAAGCATTTATTTCATTGAGTTTTGTCACTAAGTCCCACCACTGCCTCTGGCCTTGAGGGTTTCTTGTGATAGGTCTGCTGTAAATCTTAAGGATGATCCCTGAATGTAATTTCCCTTTTTGATCTTGCTGCTTTTAGTATTCTATCCCTATTTGTGGGATTCATCATTGTGATTAGGATGTCTTGAGGTGCTTTTCCTTGGTCTCTTTTAGCTGGTACTCTTCAGGTGTGCAGGATTTGGTTGCATGTAGTCTTTAGATCTGGTAGTTTCTCTGTAATTATGTCCTTGACTGCTGATTCTTCCTGGGGATTTTCTTCCTGGGTCTCTGGAATTCCAGTGATTCTTAAGTTGTTTCTGTTAAGCTTATCAACAGAAGCTTATCTATTTTCATCTGTTTGCATTCTTTGAGTAATTTTTCCATTGTCTGATCATTAGCTTTTAGGCTTTTTTCCAATCTCTTCTGCTGTATGGAGTTGTTATGCGTCTCATCTTCCAACTCACTGATTCTATCCTCAGCTGTTTACCTTGTTGGTGAGGCTTTCCATTGATATTTTCAATTTGCCTACTGAGGTTTAGAGACCTGTTATTTCAGTTTGGAGTTTTCTGATTTCTATCTTCATATCCTCTTGATTCTTATATTGTATTCTTATATTGTTCTGTTCAACTCGATCTGTACTTTCTTTGAGTTCTGTGAACATCCTCCATATTTCTTTTCTAAACTCCATGTCTGAGAGACTAACTAGGTGGTTGGCCATTTTTGGTTCATCAGAGTTACCATCTTCATTCTCTATGTCTGGTGTTGGCCTGTTGTCATGCTAGTATTGTGGATTTTGTCTATGTTGTGGTGGCATTCACCAACTATATGATACACATGGTAATGAAGCTTTGCGGTTGTGCTCCTTTGTAGGTGGGATGACCCACCTTCAAAGAAGTAGAGCTTTCAGGGAAGAATGCCAAAGATTAAAATTTCAGGCTGAAGCAAAGCAGAGAAAAGGCCCAAGATGTCTGCCATGCTTCTGAGACACAGCACAATTCAGCTAGTTCCACTATCTGTGGGCAGGAGTACTAGCCTCAGGAAAAGTTGAGCCCTGGGTTTGATTCCAGACTCTGCAATGAACCCCTGATACCTGGAAGAGTAACCTCTCTGAATTCTTATAATATTACCTTAAGTAATCTTTCCAATTCTTCCCATTTAGTTCTTGATAGCTTCAAAATTTATGAAAGATAAAATGCTTATTCAGGATCACAAGAAACTTGATGCCAAACAATCAATTCTGTTTAAAATTCATTGCCTGAGCATATCAGGCAATGTATTTTAGCTACCCTTTTCTAGTGCTCAATAAAGTCTTATCTTCTATAAGATGAATGACTATTGACTGTTTTGTTCAGTACATAAAAGAAGCCCACTATGACTATATAAAGTTCCTCTCCCCACCATACATATGAAAAAGCATCTCTGTAATTTGAGTGGAGTTAAATAAAATGGTTTTTTTGTTATTACAGATGTATTTCTACACCTCTTTACTGCCTCTCTCAGGGGTTTCTCTCTAAGATCTGTTAAGACACGTGGCACATTGTCCCCAGGCTCTGAGCTTATGCTGGACAGCACCTCCATGTCACCACATCAAGTCCTGCCTGTCCTTAGGCTGAATAGTTCCCAGAGGACTCAATCTCAGCCTGGTTTTCTGCAGTGCATGGGGCGGAAGCTGTGGACGGGGCCAGACCTCAAGATCAGTGGCTGTAATTAAAAGATCTCTCCACCCAGGGTTCTGTCCTGACCACAAAACAACCTTTATATAGCTTATCTGGTTGTTTTAAGTAAGCCTGTGGAATGCATTCTGGTAACAGCTGAGGGAGCCTCCACCTACTTCTATTTTGGACACACTCTGTGGTGGTCCTCACTTGTCTATCCTCATGGTAGAGGGCACTTTCTGTATCCTATTTGTAGCTCTTACAAATTGGCCTGAAACTCTAGTGTGGATCAGGTCAAAGCTGCTTCTGTGGTGTTTTGAACAAAGAACACTGTCTCTGTCTCCTTGTAAATGCATCCATGGATTATTCTAAGACACATTTTTGCTCTGACAACTGTGTTGATTCATTAGGTTGTACTGCTAACATGATAGACTGGATCCTTTTGTGTGAGGTTAAACTGACCTTTACTGTACAATGGTCTTTTCACTGGGGTAAAATGTTGGCATTCACACTCAGGTTCTGCATTTTCATTGGTGTTTAGTTCTGTGCACAAAACTAATCCCCTGTGGTCTGAACTATAAGATGGAGGTTGTGCTGTCAAGGGAGGTTAGCCAAGGTAATTCGTACTTCCTTGCATTTTTCTGTGGCTGGTCATGTGAACTCCATTGCCTACTATGTGAATTAATTCTTATGTTCACTTGAACTATTCATCTGTTTAGTTTATTTTCTGTTGTAGTACATTCACATTTGTAGTATATATAGAATGAATTATATACATTTTAAACAATAATACAATTTGTGTATTGAGAATAAACTTTATAGCAGGTATTTAGAAAACCATCTCAAAACAGTGCATATTTCAAGGAATAATTGAGCATATTATGAATTTTTTAAAACAACACATTTCTTGATACCTGACTGTCTTCAGACATTATTCTGAGTACTAGATATTGGTAGTAAATGAAATATATTTGATTCCATGTAGGGTGAGTTTCCAGGAAAGGAGGAAGACAGGATATTTAAGTAACAAGTAAAAGAGATAATCATTTCAAAAATTGATAGATGCTTTGATGAAAACAAGAGAGTTGGAAAGGATGGGACGATAGCAGGAAAGTTGTTTTGATAAGAGACTATTGAGTTCAGCTTGACATGAAGCAGCCATTACTGATAAGATATGGCTTTATTCCTGGCAGAAGCAAAAGCTTGTGATGTTAAAGGCATTCCCAGCAGCCCAGGGATCATTCTGGTGGAGAGCAACAACTAGAGCTCTTAGGAGGAAAAGCTGTCTCAGTTAAAAGGCATCATAGCTAGATGGCTTACCTGCCCCAGGTCACACAGCCATCAGATGTGGCAGGTTCTCTGCCATGAGTCTTCTCTCAGTGAGCTAGTCCAGTACAGATCCTGGAAATAATCTGTCACTTTGAAAACGTGGAGATAAAGAAAGGGCTGCAGTGGGTATTAGTAGCCTGGGGCAAGACTAGCCTAAATGCAAAATTATTTTATATCTGTTTTCCTCTGTAATCATTTTTAATCATCTCCCTGCTAGTGACATTGTCCTTGGTGACTCAGGCTTCCCTGCCACACTTCTGCCTTTCCACCCCATTCCTACATCATCTGCCTTACTAGAGTCAGAAGTTAAGTTGCATACACACATTTCCAACACTAGTACATGCACAATCTATACATATGATCCACCACACTATACAGATTACATACCACATACATATGAGAATCATATAATACAAAAGCACATTTCAACTTTATACTCATAGAAGCACATGATATACAGACAAATGCATAATACACACATTATATGTGGTAATATAAAAGTAGGATATAATCCTCAGCTAGCCATATATAGCATACAAACCATACACATATAAAACATAGGCAGAGCTAAACACTACCACATATATACCACACATATGTAGCATACCTACATATTCACATACAGAACACAAATACTACAATCATGTTTTAATCAAGCACACATGCATAGACCAAAGCAACAAAACATCACACCACACAAATATCACATACAACTGCTGTATGTACCATACATACTGCTGAAATGACACACCATGTGTAGATAAAATCATGCATCAGTCATACATATACTAGCTAACTATACATATACCAGATATACACAATCAACACATGGCAGATCTACATGTCACAAGTCACATGCACACCAACACTTAAACAACACTTCATACATACAATGAATGTACAAATACTGCACAGATTACATACAGAAATGTTACATAGACATCTAACAGAAACACATATGTATACCAAAGCACAAATACCCAATCAACATAGAACACCTTCTTCACCACACCCACATATACCACATACATACAAATATACTTTCCATTCACTCTGTTTCATACTCAGCCCTACACAGAATACTTATATAAAATCTGAGAACATATGTTTGACTACCAGGCCTCTCATCCAATTAGTCACTAGTCCATTGGGTGAATTCAAAGGCCAGGGAGGGGCCAGTGGCAGCATCAGTTATGGCTTTACAGCCTCTAAATGGATGTCTGTGGTTTAGCTCTGCAGACCACAGCAGGCTCAAGAAGTGGTTTAGAATTGGTCCCCACCCTTTATCTAAAAGGTCACTGGAAGTTCCCTTTGGGCAAAGTTGTTATGATTATGGTCACCCGCTATAGTAATTAGGTTACTTAATTCTATTAAATGCTGAAACTTTTTTTAATTGGTAATGAAAAACAAATTATTTCTAAATTTATTTTCTAATTTGTACATTTCAAGGCAGAAAAACATAGTCTTCTAAAACTGCTGCCCAGACCTAAACCTGGGTATGTGTACCCCTGCATGACCTCTGAAATTCTATGATCCACACATCAAATGTAAAAGAAGTGTCTGTCTTTAACCTCTGTAGAATCAGGAAATGAGGCAACATCTCCTTATTTAGAGCAGGTGTGTCCATTCATATTGCAAAGATAATGTGATTCCATTGCTTCTCTTCTCCTCAAACTGTCCATATGTGATTCATTCCTTCCCTTCTCTTCACACTGACCATTTGTGATTTTATTCCTTCCAATCACCTCATATAGATGATTGTATTCCTTCTATTCTCTGCACACTATCCATATGTGACTTCATTCCCTCTTATTACACTGTCCATTATTCTCATGGCTTCTGATTTTGTGTTTTTTTATGAGAGCTCATTCCTCTGAGCTCGCTCTGTACATGCCTGTGGATTTATTCCTGTGAATAAATTAATACCTTAAAAGGTTTATGTAGGCCATTCACACATTTCACTGTGACTATGTCAGTGAGGAGTGGCAATAAAAGTCAGGTATGCTACTTTTTACACAGTATTAGAACTACCATTTAGTGTGACCCCTTTTCATCTTTGGTGCAAACTTAGGCTACTTTCCTAATTTTTTTCTTGTGGATAAACAGAAAATAGATGGCAGCTATCATACTGTGATTTATGGAATGAGGTGTCAATATTCAGGGCAAATAGTATTTCACTCTTCACTCTCTGAAATGCAATATAATTTCACAAAACATATACAGACAGATGATAGATATATAGATAAATGGGTATTCAAATACTGTATTTATGTACACAGAATTTTCATAAATAATATATTTATATATTTTACAAGAGAAAACATTTGGTAGATGTGTTCAGGGCCCTCATTTGCTTGTGTACATAAATGAGTGAAATACTATTTACTTATGACAATTATTTCCAACCTATAAAAATATTCTCTTTGTTTAAAAGAAATATCAGGAAATCTGAATCACTGTAACTATTTCCCAAATAAAATTTTGGGTAAGATCTTTCTTTAGGGATGTCTGTTCCCTCCTTGGGTGTTGAATATGGTGGGTGGAATTCATCCTGAGGAGGAAAATATTTTCCCTTTTTCTTTATGTCTTGATTACCATAAGGCATTATACAGCTATTCTTCTGCCCCTGCCATTACTGTTGTGTACTGGCGTATATGAAGGCTCTTTTCATATTCATAGGGAATTCTTTAAACATTGACCCATAGAAGAATTTATGTCCCAGTAGAACTAGAGGGGTCTAGCAGATTCTTCTTATCATTGTCTCATGCGTTCTCATGCCAATGAAATACTCTTTGTCCTTGGTGACCAGCTCATTCCCAGGGGTATACCACACCTATTGTTTCAGCCCATGATGTTGATTGCATATTTTACACAGTAATTTTAGTCTGAATAGATAAAAGGATAAAATATACTGGCCACAACTAAATTGGTACTTGCCATTTAGGCAGCCTAAATATAAAAAAAAATGTATGTTTCTATGTAAATATGTGTCTGTATAATTAAATGTATGGAAAAATGCTGCTTTTTTGTGTAGCACAAGAAGCTATTTTTGTCTTGGATAAATTTGTTTCACAGTTGTGAGAACAATGCATTAGTTTTAGAGAATTTCCAAGAAATTTGTCTGATGACTTATACTGCCTTTCCTAAAGCCTCTCATTTACTGGAAGGCTAAACAACCATTCAAACTCTATTCTCTTCATGCCTTCTGTTGTAATGAAATGTGTCTGCCTTTCTTCTTTTAATTATGCGTGCAGATTTTAGCTTTCATGGGCTTAGCCACACCTACACACACACACACACACACCTAAGTACACCTAAGTGCATGCGCGCGCGCGCGCGCGCACACACACACACACACACACACACACACACACACACACACTTCCTGATGTTCGGTCTATCTAAGTCAAGATGCCAGTGTCATGATGTCAGGTTTTTACTCCACATTCTAAACTAATAAATAGGTACAACTGGAAAAAGTAGCAGTTCCAATGGGGGCAGATAGAACAGTGGAAGAAAAAGTGTCTTAGTTTGGAACTCTGGATTCTTGGTGGTTAGTAGGCTCATATTTGTAGAAATGTCAAAAAAAGAGCTTGAGTCCCAGAGAAGCATTTTAGAATAAGAGTAGGTAAGGGATAAAGTGTTTATATGAGAATGCTTCTTCTATGGACCCTATCCTGCTACAAGAAGAACTGGAAACATGACTTCTTTTACAATTCAGCTGTAAAAAATGTATTAGAATGCGGTAAAGGAAATAAAATAAACATATCAGAAGCACAATAGTTCCCAGCTGGTCAGAGAATTGATCACTGGGGCTGGACCAGTGAAGCTATTTAGAAGGGGAGTGGGAGAAGCCAGGAAAGATAGGAGCATCCCTACACAGAGGGGGTTTGATGCCAGGCAGATGTAGGAGAGTTTTCTATAAATTAGTAAATGAGAGGAAACATTGATTTGCATCTTGCTATTGAATACATTGCCATACATATGCATTGTCATACTCAGTAAAGGAAACTGAGGTTTGATGACAAAAATGAGAAAGAGTCAAGTAGTTGACTTATGGTTCACTTGCAGGGAAAAATGGTAGATTCTGGGAGCTATAGTTGAAGCTTGCAGCCCCAGAAGCTCTACTGTTTTGGTGGAAGATGAGTGGGTTATGCAGCAAAGCCCAGGCTACAGGTGGTGAGAATGCATTTCCCTCCCCAAATGCAGCTCTTCAGCAAAGCTTCTAACATGACTGTATTCAACAACTGAAAGTGTAGGTTATACACAGAAGAGAACTCACAGAAAAGTGGCCGCACCTCAACAATGTTTTCTGGAGGCTCTAACCCTGCCCTGTATCTTGGCCTAACCGCAGTTGTGATTCAGCTATTGCACACTGATTTTTATTTTATTTTATTTTATTTTATTTTTTCAGCGAAGTCACAAAGGTTAGGCCTGCTGTTCCTCACATCTGGCTGTGATTTCCTCCTAACCTCACCAAAGCCATGCAATAAAGCAATTAGTGGCTATTTCAGTAACCCATCTCTACCAATCTCCAATGAGAAGACCAGAAGCCAATGAGGAGCTGAGCTGGTCAGTTGTATCTCTGTTCATTGACCTGAAACCCAATATGGGGTGCTTTACTCCTTCCCACAAGGCATTTAAAGACTGTGGAGGATTCTGCTCCTTTACATTTTCTGGGTCCTAGTCTCCTATCCTCAGCACCTGCCTTTGTCATTGCTACTCTGAATCTGTGGACGTGACCCTAAGTATGGACATGAATATGACTGATCAGGCCACATGCTAATAATGGACTGGGACAAAATAAAATAGCTCTATATCTTATTTGCCCATCTCCTCTGAGAACCACAAACTAGAGGAGGCAGGAATGTCTCTGTGGGGAGGCATTTTGAGCTCATGTCACCAGTTTTCTGCTTTCCCTAAATTGAGAGGAGACTTTTTTTATCAAAGCCACAGATTTAGTCAAGGTCTCTGCTGTCACTAGAATCTTGGAGTTTTGAGGTCTTTTTTATGTTACCATGCCCAGTCTCTGCTCCCTTGGCTTAGAGCTAAGGTAGTTTCAATACTCTTCAAAACTTCCATGATACATTGGCATGAGACCTCATTTCTGTTTTCACATTTCTCTATGCCCCCCTGAATCGTGTAGATAAGCAGGGACAGTCATTCTTATACTTACCTCTAAGTTTAAAGCAACCATCTTGTTTTGGGAGATTATGCACTATAGTACACTGTTTGAGGTGACCCCTCACCCTCTCTAAATCTGTAGAAGATCAGGATTTGCGGATAGGGTTGGCAGGCATTTGGATGACATTTCACCCAGCTGCCTTGACATCCGAAGAGAAACAGTGGAAAAAAACACTGTATCTGCATAATATCTGATTATTGGTACTGGATGTAATACTTTATAGATATTCTTTATGCAAATCCATTAGAACCCCTCAAGTGACAGTCTTAGAAGTGTTGATTCTGCTCTTGAATTGATAAAATGTTTCTCAATAGCGATATAAAACTGAGGGTTCCACACAACACAAAGCATAGGCTTAGTTCTCCTGAACAGCTTGCAAAACAGGTAGAAATGGGGAAACTTAAGTAGCATTTATTTAGGGTGAACAGATCAAATTAAAACTAAGTAAGTGAACTTGGATCAAAGGTTTTGTTTCAAATGTAGAAGGCAAAACTTTGAGGAAAAAATTGGCACTCAAGCCCAGCACCTCATTGAAGAATCAATGTTTCTGAAAACAAATTCATCCAATAGAGAGCTTCTAGTACTCCTCTCAGCGTCCTAGTCATCAGTCATCTTCTAGACAAATAGAGGGTTTTACCTGAGAGGACCTATGAGAAGTGTAAGAGTGCTCCCTTTCATGTGCATTTATGCACATGTAAATAACATGTGTGCACAAGCACACAGAGATACTTTTGGAAAGGCCACTTGGGGGCATTTTCATGCAAGTGGTGTCTCAAAGCCATATCTTGACTTTGCTCTGGGGTAAGCATGTCATTATTAGGTGTGACTCTGACATTATTTTTCTGGCCTTCACCAGGGTCTCCTCCTTCCACCAATTCATCATGCTTTTGATGAATAGTTATTGCTTCTCCATAGTCACCAACCTGTCAATACCTCTTATTTATGTACTCAGGGAACTTTCTATTTGCTCTTTTCTCCTTGCCCTCCCCATTTCATTTGGCAACCCTAATTCTGTGAGGTTAGTGAATGTTTATTTTAAGCACTTCTGGGCTCATTAGAATATTGCACTTAATGATTTCAAGATGAAAAAAATAAAATCTATGTATAAATGCAAACATTCAAGTAGAATAATTAGTATCTGACTTTCTTGGCAACCTTCTTTTAAAAAAATTCTTATAAATGGAAACTGATTTTTGGGTTGGGCGGAAGGATTACAAAAAGTGCTCAAGGGTTTGAGACCACTCCTGATGGAGCCATGAAGAACAAATTAATTATGGGGTCAAAGGCTGTAGAAAAACTTGTCCCCTCAGGGCTTAGGATCACTGGGACCACTCCAGTATGCTCATAGACCACCAGAACCAAAGCCTGTAGTACTGGGAAGCATCTACTTTTACACTAGTTTTATTGGGGGAATACTGTAGTGGTGATAAAATGAGGCCTCTATCTTACATGATGTCTGTGCTATTTCAAGACCCCACAGATGAAAGAATACCCATTTTCCAATAACTTTACAATGTAATCTTCTTCACTGATCATTACTGGAGGTAAAATAGACACTGGAGATTACATGCAACCAAATAATACATGCTCAAAGAGTTTAATAATATGTGCTAAAAGAAATTCAAAGTAAAATACCTTAAGGCATATTGTAGTCACAATGCTGAATTCCACAGACAAGGATAGAATATTGACAGCAGCAACATAAAAAATGGAAATATGTATAAAGTAGCATCTTTAAGATTTCACCAGATTTGTCAAAGAACCACTGAAGAACAAAGGCAGTAGTGGAAGATATTGACAAAAATCAAGAAAATGTATTCTTTGCTAAGAATACTCACCCAGCCAAACTTATTTAAGTTTGAAGGAAAGATGCACACCATCACTGAGAGCCAACAGCTAAAGAAATTTACAGACTCAAAATCAACCTTAAAATAAGAATTGAACCTTCTAATGCAAATCAACCCAACAAACACACCAAACTCTTAAAAAAGATGGTTTTAAATCCCATTACAATCATTCCTCTCACTGTCAATGAACAAAATTCAGCAGTTAAGAGACACAGAGTGACCAAATGAATCAAACCATTAAATACAACATTTTGCTGACTCCAAGAAACACATTTGAATAGATAGTCATAACACAGACTCAAAGTCAAAGATTATAGAACAGTCATTCAAATAAACAAATTCCTTAAAAAGGCTGGAATGGCCATACTTATATCAGATTACACAGACTTTAGCTTTAAAAGGTGATAAGGGACAGAGATAGACACTTCTTGATAATCAAGGGGTATATGTACCAGCAAGAAATCACTCTTATAAGCACATATGCACCCAGTGAGAGACCAGAAAACTAAAACAAATGCTGACCAGTCTGAAGAAAGACACAATAGCCACGAAATAATAGTAAGAGATGTAAACATTATCTTGTCATGCATTGATAGGGCAACCAGGCTAAATATATATACATATATATATGTATGTATACATATATATATATGTATACATATATATCCATCCTCAAAAAACTGGTTACACATTCTTCTCCAATGTATATGGGTCAATATCTACGATAGACTTTACAGGCTGGAACATAAAAACATGCCTTCATAAGATAAGAGCATAAAAATCATTAAAATAAACTACCATCATGCACTGAAATTAGAGGCAACTCACAAGCATATACAGTGAAAAACTTTAACAAATGAAAATTAAGTAATGTATTACTGAACAACCAGTGGGTCAGAGAATAAATCAAAGAGAAAATTAAAAGATTTCTGGAACCAAATGATAATATAGCCAAATTATCAGAATTTGTGGGACATAGCAGAAGAACCATTAAGAGGACAGTTTATAGCTGTACAAGTATTCTTCAGGAAGGAAAAGGGGACCTACAGAAATAATTTAATGTCACAGCTTAAAAATTTAGAAAAAGAACAACCAAATGAACCAAAAACAGGAAGATAAAAAGTAATAATAAAGCTTAGCACAAAAATACAAAAAATAATCCACAAGATCAAAGAAAGCAAGATTTTGGTTCTTTTAAACAGAAACAAGACCAATAAACCATTAGCCAAATTCAGAAATCAAGGGAAGGAGATAAACTTAATAAACCAAATTAGAAATGAAAAGGGAAATATTACTATAGACCAGGGGTCTCAAACTCGCAGCCCGCGGGCCATTTGCGGCCCTCCGTACAACATTTTGTGGCCCTGCCCTAGAGGAATATCTTTTTGTTTTGTTTTTTCTTTTTTAGTTGTTTGGGTCACACCATCCAATGTTCAAGGCTTACTACTGACTTTGCACTAAAGGATCACCCCCACTTTGCCTCCTGCGGCCCCCATGTAAATTGAGTTTCAGACACCTGCTATAGACAATACAGAAATTCAGAAGGTAACCAGAGATTACTTGGAGAAACTCTATGCCACAAAACATGATAACTTGGAAGAAATTGATACATTCCTGGATTTCTATAACATTTCAATGTTAAACCAAGATGATCTGGTATATCTAAATAGACTTATCAATATTAAGGAAATTAAAGTGTATCAAAAGTCTACCCCAAAACTCAAAAAAGCCCAGGCTCACATGGACTAACTAGCAAATTCTTATAAACCTTTCAAGAGGATCTACTGTGAATCCTTTCTAGAGTATTCTAGGAAATTGGAGAAACAGAAATATTTTCAAATATTTTTTATGAAGCTAATATCATCCTGATACCAAAAGCAGAAAGAGATGTCACCAAAAAGAGAACTATAGACCAATATGCATGATGAACACAGATGCAAAGATCCTCAACAAAATTCTAGCACACAGGATCAAATGCCTCATCAAGAAGTTCATACATCATGAACAAGTAGGTTTCATCTCAGAGACACAATAATGGTTTAACATATGCATGTCAATCAATGTTATATACAAAATCCATAAAAGGAAAAATAAAGAACCTGTTATATCAATATATGCAGGAAAGTATTTTATAAGACACAAAACCAATTCATGACAAAAAAATAACTCTCAGCAAGATGAGAATGGCAAGGATTTTTCTTAAGATAGTCAAGGTCATCTACCTTTAGCCCATGGCAAATAGGATACTTAATGGGGAAAAACTGACAGCTTATCCTCTAAAATCTGGCACAAGAAAAGGCACTTCTCTTGCTACTGCTATTCATCATAGTATTGGAAGTTCTTGTCATAGCAATCAGGCAAGTAAAAGAAATAACAGGCGTATGACATGAAAAACTAAAAAATCTATCAAAAATTTTAGAAACAATTGATTTGTATAGTGAAGTGGCAAACTACAAAATTAACATGCAAAAATCCATGGCCTTCTTACATATATACAAATAATGGTAGAGAAGAAATAGACATTGAAAATTCACATTCAAAATAGTATCATAGAAACTCAAATACCTTGTAGTCAACTAAAATGTTGAAATGTTACTTCAAAAAATAAAAGAGGACACAAAGAATGGAGACATACACTATGCTCATAGATTGGGAGGATCAATGTTATTAAAATGGCAATACTCTTCATAGCATTGTATATGTTTAATGCAATCTCTATAAAGGTACATATGACATGCTGCAAAGAAGTGGAACAAACACTCCTCAAATTCATTTAGAAGAATAAATGCCCAAGAATTGCTAAAGCAATCTTTAGGAAAAAGAAGATAGGATGCATCACATTTCCCAACTTTAAATTGTATTACAAAGCAATAGACATCAAAACAGTATGGTATTAGAATAAAGTGAGAATCTCAGACCATGGGGGCCAGAGAGATATGATAGTAGTAGGGCATTTGCTTTGCAGCAGCTGATACAGGACCTAATATGGTTCAAATCCTGGCATTCTATATGGTTCTCAAGTCTACCAGGAACAGACTTGAGTATTCAGAAAATGAATTGCAGACATACAATTATCAATTATTTATTAGTAAATTAATCTTTTTTAAAGGGGAAAAACTCAAAAGAGATCAAGGAAGACCTCTTCAACAAGTGTTGTTGGGAAAACTGGTCAACTACATCTGGAACAATGAAATCAGACCTCTATCAACATGATGCACAAAAGTCAAATCAAGATGGAATAAAGGATTTGTTATTAGATCTGAAACTATGTAGTGGTCCTCAAACTATGGCCCGCGGGCCACATATTGTATTTGTATCTGTTTTGTTTCTTCATTGCAAAATAAGATATATACAGTGTGCATAAGAATTCCTTTATAAGTTTTGTTTTTACTATAGTCAGATCCTCTAATGGTCTGAGGGACAATGAACTGACCCCCTGTTTAAAAAGTTTGAGGACCCCTGCTAAGGTATATAGAAGAAAACTTAGGTAAAAAAAAACTGTCCATGATTTGAGACAAAACACATTTTTAGGAAGAACACCACTGTTAAAACAAATGAAAGTTGAGATAACAAATGGGACTACATTAAATTGAGAAGTTTCTGCACCTAAAAGGAAACAGTAACTAGTTTACAAAAGCCACCTAAGGAGTGAAAGTATTCACTGAAACCCCATCAGATAAGAAGCTAA